>NC_030856.1:7867164-7985653 GCF_000208745.1 Theobroma cacao
TCATATCATGCATATATACCGAGCCTGAATTGATTTTATAATGGTCAAGCATTGATGTGGTGAATTATGTATTGTACATTGTGGATAGGTGGTGAGCAAATTACACTGATAAAAGTACAGAAATTGTGCTTGAAGACTGAGATTAGGAGTATATCGACTCCTAGAACTGTGAGTGGACAACTTATCGTCTTAAATATCTAGAGTTATTATACTTGTTTGATGCTTTTATTGAATGGTGAGCTTAAATTATTAAAGATTATGTTTTCTAATTAAAATATTTTTTTTAATAAAAATGAGATTTATACTAATTTTGAAAACTAATATTGTTTTGGGAAAATTGAGTATATGGAGACTGTGTTGAAATTTATGATTTTATATGTTATTGAAATTGTGGCTTATGACATTATGGTAGCATGATGGCTAAATTTTTCGGGTTGGCATGAAATATGTGAACAGCTTTGGATTGGTCTCGGTAGACTAGATTAATTTTAATTACCATATTATGCTACTAAAAATTTTATGGATCTGGTGGTATATTAAACGGTCACTGCAGTGGTGGGGGTTTCCGTGGACTACCTATGAGAGGGGCACGGTAACTCAATTATATACTTACCTCCGGGGGGAGATGTTGGGTGAAGTATCTCCTGAGGTATGATTTGAGTGCACCTCACGTTCGGGCCACCACGTGAGAGTGAGACTCAGTCAACACCAAGGAACGGCTGTGTGTCAGATGTGAAAATATGTTTATGGGTATGGGTCATTGAACAGCCTTGGCGGTCTCAGTGGGATACCTTGACGAAGGTACCCACGAAAATGATTCTGGCAGAGGCCAAGTTTAAGAAATTCATAAGCCGAGAAATTTTGATGAAAAGAAATTGTTTGGTATAGATTGAAACGAATTTTGTGTTATGAACATTATTGAGATATAACGATTTTATATTGTCTCCATCTACTCGGCTTTAGATGTTTTTGATGGTAATTGTTTACTCACTGGGATTATGTAATCATAATCTCACCCCTCTTCCTATCCATTTTTCAAGTTCAGGATAATTTGTTGATAGTTGCTTAAGACAAGAATTAATCTCAGAGTTGCATCCTAGAAAGTAAGGGTTTGTAGCCCTACATCTTCTTAGTCAGTTGGAGGCCCACGTGTCACTGTAAAAGTAATTTTATTCTTCAGTTATTTGATTTAAAGTATGTATGAACATATTTAGCTTTTACACCATGTTTTTGGCGAGTTTCGATAATTTCGAAAAAAATGACGAAAATGCCCTTGTGAGCTAGAAAGTAATATTTTATTTTTTTGATTTGGAAATGACTTATGATTTTTTTGAAATGTGAGATTTAATAACTGTCGCTCACTAGGGAGATGCGGAAGCTGATGTTAAGCCTTGCAGGGTTTCGATCGGCATTCGGGGTAATGAGTGCCTATCGGGACGTCGCGGTGGTTGTCACAGGCTCGATGGGAGTTCCGGGTTGTGACAATTACGATTTTACTCCTGAACATCAAAATTTTCAATTTTACCCCAAATGAATCCTCAAACTCCGAACAATCATTTTTAGTCATTTCTTGACTATAAAATATTAAATTTCATCATACGATTCCTATTTGAACTAGTTCAATGTTAAATCAACTCAAATGTACCGTTGGGTACGATACCTGGTTTCGTCTATTCTTAGGTGCTTTCTTAGCATAATAACATGCTACTCAGTGCATGTATGTCATGACATGTGTTTATAGGGTCGGGTTTTACATAGACTATGATACTTGTTGGTCTTAAAAGGAGTGCTAGAGGGGGATGAATAGCACTAAACAAAATTTGAAAGAAATCCTTAAAGTTAAAAACCTTTTAGAAGAAATGAGATGGAAGGTTTAAAAATTTGTTGAGGTTAACGAAAACCAAGTAAATAAAGGTTAAGAGAAGTGGAAAAAACTCAGTATTTATAGTGGTTTGATCCACTTGACCTACATTCACTACTTTGATATTCCCAATCAAGGATTTTCAATACAACTTCACTAAAACTAGTAGAATTAACAACTTTCACCGAGTTTTTATAAGGTGAGTTTCTAACCTAAAGTCTAAACCCTTAAAAAACCCTAAGAATATCTCACACACTCTAATCAAACAAGAAATAAGAGAAAGATAATGTACAAATGATTACCTAGCTGATCTAAGAAGTACAAGTTCATGGTCAAACATTTTTACAAAGGATGAGAGCGAAATACAAGTATAAAATAAGAGGTTTTTGCTCTTCAAAGCTCTTTCAAACTCTTAGTAGCTTCTCTATCTCATTAATAACTATTAGAGATCCTTTAAATGCTTGAGAGACACATTTTGACCATTAGAGACAATTTTTAGTTGTTACTAGTTGTTGTTTTGTCTTTTAGCGATTAAATTCAAATGTTCTAATAGTGAACCTTTAACCGGTTAAAGATAGGCTTTAACCGATTAAGCCCTTTCTAACTTGCAGTTTGTTTCTCTATGTTAACTAGTTAACGGTAGCTTTAACTTATTAGAAACTTTCTGTTTTCAAGCAACATTCTTCACCAACCTTTTTTCAACTGACTAGTTTTCCCTTTAATTGATTGGGGCTTCTTTTCCTTCAATCTTAACCAATTGAAATAGACTCCAATCGATTAAGAATTTTTCAACTTTGAATTTTTTTGTTTGACGCCCTTTGACAGTCATCCACATTTTGAGTTTGGATTTGATGCTTTTTGATACTTCAAGCTTGATCTTTAATTAATTAACTCTTTTGGTTGATCGATTAAAAGGCTTTTATTTTGCACTCAGTATATTCTTAATTAGTTATGTCTTGTGCTAACTGATTAAGTCTTTTCTTCATTTCTTTGATGTGGTGCCCTAAATAGCCTTAATTGATTAAGGCTCCATGTTCACTAGTTAACATTATTTCGACTTTACTTAGCCTTTTGTTCTTTGCTTTTTTAATTGATTAACCATTCTTGTAACACAATAAGCTTCTTGACTTGCTTTCAAACAACAATTCTATTAAGGGATTTAAACTTTGTCCTACACACTTAAATAATGTAATTAGACATTAATGAATGAGGAATGTTTTATTATCATAAAAAATATATGAAGTCAACACAAGTAGGGTTCGTGCACCACCCTTTGGGTACCCGCTACCCAAACCCTATTATGTTGATATTTGCGTTTAGGTGGGTGCTTGCCCTGAACCCAAACCTTGTACCCATTTATATAATATTTTATTATTATTTATATAATATATATTAGATAATTAAATTAAATATGTAAAATACTTGTGTAAGAATGAGAAATATTCCACATTTTTACCAACTTTGTGAATAATTCATTTTGATAGAAATTGATAGATATATTAATGATATATGATTGTTAGTCAAATTATTAATGTGATGTCATTAATATATTTAAAATAATGTTTAAATATATGAATATCATATTATATACCAGGAATATCATTACTATTATATATATTTTTAATATAAACATATTTACTTTCTATTTTGTATTTTACAAACATTATAATTTATAAAATTATTAGTTATAATATATATACTTTTGTTTATGTAAACTTATAATAATATATATGTCTAAAACGAGGTTGTGAATTAAAATAGTTTGCAACTTATTATTTTTAATTTCTTATAATTAAGGACAAACTTATAAAGTTACTTAAATTAATTCATGAAAGTATGATTATCGATAAACTTGTAATGTCTTTTAATATATATGCTTTATATATTGTGTTAATTTATAATGAATATAATTACTATTAAATATATACTTTTAATATAAACATATTTACTTTTCATATAGTGTTAATGTTATAAAAATTATAAATTATAAAATTATTAATTATAAATATATATACTTTTGTTTACATAAACTTATAATATATATACACTTAAAAAGAGGTTGTGAGATTAGAATATAATTATTGTTTGTTTGTTTTTATAAATTTAAATTAAACAATGATTGTTGTCAACTTGTAATTTTATTGTTTGTTTGCTTTTTTAAAATTTAATTATTAGTGAATTGTATGGAATATGAAAGTGAATTGTAAAATATAATTTAATTGTATGTAGATAAGGGTTTGGATTTGATTTTGGGTAATTGGGTAGCCATGAAGAGTTAAATAAAATTTTTTACCATAATTGGGTTTTCAAACGGATTCGGGTAATCATCCAGTAGTGGATATGCATTAGGGTTCAAGCTAGGGTAGTAAATTTAAAAAATATCCGGGTAATTATAGAGTTTGGGTACCCTGCAACTTAATAGGGTTCGAGTTTGGGTATCTCAAAATTAATGGGTACCCTACCCCGTTGACATCCCTGTGCATAGTTCAATAGATTTGGAAGTCAACTTTGTAAAATTGAAATTAAGATCAATTCTAAGTACATGTTTCTATATGGTTCATCACATCAAATGTGAAGTGTAAACAACTAATAAAGCTCCTCTTCTTATTTCTAAATTTGCAATTTTTTTCTTCAGAAAACTTATATTTTTCATGTGATATATTTATTATTTATTATAATTTATTTTTTTTGTAATTTTATTGATTAAATTAATGTCATTTAACTTGTAATAACAAAATATATAAAACAATTTGTAGATAGTTTAAATTAAATATACCAATTTGATTGATATCATATTGCCTAATGAAGCACGTTTTTGCGACATTAAAAAATGTCATGCATTTGCTATAAGTTTTTATTTATAAAAGCAATTGAATTAATATTACGTGACTTGTGATATATTTACTATGATTTTTTTAATTTTAACAATGGAATTAATATTACTTAATTTGTGATACTAAAGTTAGTGAAATTTTATATTATGTTAATAACAAAAATACCAAATTGATTGATATATACTAGTGTTACAAAGGACATTTTCGCAACGTTAATTAAAAAATGTGATATATATATATAACCTTTTATTTATTTGGCAGCTAGAGAGTAATAGGTTCTAGGAGCTTTTGCGTGCAAGCTAGGGCATACCAATATGGTAGAAGGTTTGGAACATTCTAGATTTAGAGTGTGTTGACAACATATTATAAATCTTGAATAGTATTTCTAAATGATTCATTGATAGAGTTCAAACTAAAAGCTTGTAGAAGGTCTAGAACCATCCAATGTAAGAAGCTTTCCTTATATAAAGAGCCTTATTCATTTGTACAGTCATTGATTTTTGCCCAAGCAACACACGCTAGCAATCATGTATTCCCTTGCATTGCATTTTCATTTATGCTTTAGTGTGAGTTGCCATCTATCTTATTTCTTTAATTTCATTAAGAAAGGGAGTTTTGAAGGTTGGCTTAGTCCCTTAAGACTAGTCTATAAACCATGTTTAAAGATTGTATAGAATCCATCAAGATAATTTGGAACTTGATTCTTGAATGTATCATATATGTCATTTAAAAATCTGAAAGTCATATCCTTTTGGTACTATTTAGAGTATTTCTTAAAGTAATTTGAATTATATTTTTCACATTCACACTTTGGTAAGGGTTGGAAATTTCTCATTTCCTCCCAGATGCCTTTCAACTTAATGAAATAGGCATGTACAGATTTGGTACTCTGAGTAACATTGCCTAGTGTATATTGCAAATTGCACGCCTTTGTATCATTATGTTGTGCAAACTTTTGTTTTAGAGTATTCCAGATTTCCATAGTGTTGTCCATATAAAAGATTGTTGAGGCTATTGGTGTAGTAACGGACTCTAATATCCAAGCCATAGTTAAGTCCTTACATTTTTCTAATATCCAAGCCACAATTAAGTCATTACACCTTTTCCATTTTTCAAATAGAGAATTTGTAGGTTTTGGTTTCAACATTGACAAAACCAAGTTATTTATAACAGACAATGCAAGTAAGAATGATCTACACTAAGGTATGTAATTATCTGCAGACAACTTAGGGTTATCATTAATGATTTAAGATGATCATTGTGATGCAAATAAAACGGTGATTGATGATTCTTAACTGATGAAACACTATTCCTTAGATTTGTTGTGTTTGCCATTAGCAAATCTTCAGAAGAAGACAAGTTAGATTTATCATTCACCATTGATACCAAAACTTCAGAAGCAACAAATCAAGAATGAACAAGAATCTCTGAAATCTGTAACTAAGGTTCGATACTAATTCAAAATCAAGTAATGTAAAGTACTTGCCTAAACCAAAGTCAATCATTGCAAGATCGAATGCTCTGACACCATGTTGAAGACTTAAAGAAGAGAAACTGAAATATGAGAAACTTATGTATCAAGAGATGAAAGAATGAAGAGTGGTTGAAGATTTTGTAGAATCGTTATTAAGTAGAACTATTTATAAAGAAACTATTTATAATCGTTTGTTGGAAAACTAAAGTAAAATTAATAGCCAACTAATTGAGTAATTACAAGACTAACTAATTAATTACTATTGTAGCAACAGTAACTTAGTAAATGATAAAACTGTATAGTAAATAAAAAATGGGTCATGTGACTTCTATTTGACTTCCTTTCCTTTTCAGTCTTCATTAGCTTTAAACTTTGGATTTCAACAATTTTAGCCCTTCATCTTATTATTAGACTTTAGCTCTTTATATCTTTATGTACAAACTCAATGTCTAATACTCCCCTTCAAGATGAAATGTGTTTATTGTGCACATTCATTTTGTTGAGTAGACAATGGAAATCATCTAGTGATAAAGCCTTGGTGACAAAATCTGCAAGTTGTGTTTTTATTGAAACATATGCTGGTTCTACAATACCTATAAGTATATTTTCCTTAACAAAATGACATTCTAGCTCAATGTGTTTTGTACATTCATGAAACATAAGATTTCTACTAATGTAGATAGCATTGATAGTCACAGTGTAACCTTACTTTATGTTTGTGACAAATTCCAAAATCTTCTAGCAAACCTTTCAACCATATAATTTCATAGGATGTAGTTGCCAAGGCACGAAATTCAGACTCAATAGAGCTACGAGCAACAACAGACTACTTTTTAGATTACCAACTAACCATGGAATTTCGAATGAAAACAACATACCTTGTGACAGATTTATGAGTATTTAGACAACCTCCTAAATCATTATCTGAATAAGCATGAATTTCCATAGTAGATTGTGAGCTTATCAAGATTCCTTGTCCAGGAGCCCCTTTCAAGTACCTTAATACTCGAAATGTTGCTAAAAGATGTTCCTGTGAAGGCTTATTCATGAACTGTGATAGTACTTGAACAACATAATTGATATATGGCCTTGTAAATGTCAGATACAGTAGTTTTCCTACCAACTTTCTATAAATTGTAGGATCTAATAGCTTATCTTTTTTTGTAGCCTTATACAACTCATGGTTAGAATCCATATGAGTTGATATTGGTTTAGTGCCCAACATACCATGCATCTCAAGCATATCCAAAGTATGTTTACATTAACAAATTGATATTCCTTCAGGTGACCTAGCAACTTCTAGCCTCAAGAAATATTTGACTATGCCAAGATCCTTTAATTTGAATTGTGAGCTCAAATATTCCTTTACACTATCAACCAACTGATTTGATGTACTACCAGTAACTATGTCATTTACATAGACAAGCAATGGTACAAAATTTCTATTTGCAGTTGACATAGTGAACAAGAAATAATCTAAAATAGATTGCTTAAAGCCATACCTTAAAAGAAAAGTAGTAAACTTGGCATTCCATTGCCTAAAAGCTTGCCTGAGTCCATATAGGGATTCGTGCAACTTACAAAGTAGTTTTGAATAAGATGAATATGAGTGCTCCCCCTGTATTGAATAACCTGGAGCTATTTCCATATAAATTTCTTCTTTATAATCTTCACGAAGAAAAGCATTGTTGACATCAAGCTATCTCAAACACTACCCTTGTGCTACTACAATGGCCATACGAACTTTAACTGTAGTTTGCTTAGCAACAGGACTGAAGCTCTCTTGATAATCAAATCTTTCAATTTGACTATAGCCCTTTGCTACCAAACGAGCTTTATATCTTTCTACACTTCCATCAACCTTCATCTTCACTTTGTATACCCATTTACAACCAATGGTATGACAATTTGGGGATAAAGCTACAACTGACCATGTTTTGTTGTCTTGTAGGGTTTGTAATTCAAGAGCCATAGCATCTCTTTAATGAGAATGCTGAATTGCTTGATGATATGAGTCAAGTTCCTAAATTTGGGACAAGGAAAAGACAGATGTCTTATGAAAAGATGACAATTTATGAGCTAACAAGTAGTTTGATATTAGATGTGAAGTAGAACAATTTAAGCTTGAGGGTAAATTAGTGTGATACGCTTCTAAGTATTTAGGAACATGTTTAACTCAAGAGCTTTTTCTTGTTAAAGTAGCAATATCATGTGAAACATGAGTAGGATTGACTTGAGCATGTTCAATAGTGTCAACAGAAGAATTTTCAATAAGAACAGAACTATTTTGAACATGCTCAACATTATTAGAAAATGAGATGAATAGTTTTAGAGTCAAATGATTCTTTAAAGAAATATCATTAGAATTTGAAGGAGATGGAACTTGTGAGGACATTAACTTACTTAAAGTATCAGAATTAACAAAGAAATGATCAAGAGTAAAGGTAGGTGTTTGATGAAATGAAGAAATATGATCATCATGATTCAAATTCAAGAATGGTAACACATGTTCAAAGAAAATGACATTCCTGGATATTAAAACTTTATGAGCATCAACATCATATACCTTGTACCCTTTGAACACCACTAGGATATCTCAAGAAGATACATTTGGTAGCTCTTTTATCAAATTTCTTTTTATGTTGAGACAAAGTGGAAAGAAAACACAGACAACCAAACACTTTAAGATGATTATTTGTTGGCAAGGTATGATACAACAACTCAAATGATGTTTTGTTTGAAAGAATCTTAGAAGGCATTTTGTTTATAATATGTATTGCAATCAAAACAGCATCATCCTAGAACTTTAAAGTTAAATGTGACTGACGAAGTAAAGACCTAGCCACTACCAGAATGTGTTGATGTTTTCTTTCCACTAACCCATTCTGCTCAGGTGCTTCATTACAAGATAAATGATGGATGATTCCTGTTTCTGCATAAAAATCATTCAGTCTAAATTCTAGTCCATTATCCGATCTCAAAATTTTAATTGATGTTTGAAATTGATTTTGAACTAACTTTTGAAAAAAAGGAATAATACTTGAGACATTTGATTTGTATCTCATCAAAAATATCCAAGTAAACTGAGAAAAATCATCAACAACAGTCAGAAAATATCTATGACCAGATAATGTAGGGACATCATAGGGTCCCTAGATATCTACATGAATAAGATCAAAAGGATTCTTTAAACTTTGAACATGGATGGGAAATGGAAGTTTTGTTTGTTTTGCCATATGACACATTTCACAAAATAGATTATTTGAACATTGTATATCTGAAAACTGTTTATGTAACGCATTTATTCTTTCCACAGGTGCATGACCTAACCTAAAACGACACAAATCAAATGACTTTAAAGTTGAAGTACAAACATTATTTTGAAAAGAATTACAACCATTAATGGTAGAAACAGCTAAAGATTTAACTAGTTTTTCAAGATTGAATTCGGACAAATCTTTTTCATCCTTGTTATTAAGAGAATCCACCTAAAGCCCATATATGGGTTTACACATTCGTTTTATGCTATTATGTTATTCCTGTAAAAAATATATAGTTTACTAATGTCAAAATTGATTTTTCGTTGCCGAACATCATTGCCAGTTTTGTCCTCAGCTCCCCGCTTCCTCAATGTAATGCCACTCCCAATGATAAATACACTGATATATTACATATAATCTCAAATTTGACAAATAGCTTCCCTATTAATTTTTTTTTGAAAAGTTGTTTTTATTAGTCCCATCATCATCATACCATTTAAGTCTTTAATTTCAGTGGCAGAAGACTTTGATGGCATGAAAGAAATAGTAAGGGTGGAAGTAATTGTACAATTGTTAAAAGGACCTAACAACAACAAGAATCTCAGCAGCGTCACAAACTAGGGGTCAAATAAGTAGACTCACACCAAAACTCATGAGAGTAGGCATTAAAATCACCCTTCAGCAGACAAAAACAAAACACTTTGTTGTTCACAAATCAGAATTATCTTGAAAACAAAAAAGCACCTAGATAACCACAAGGATTGTGATGCAAAAACAACCCAGGTAAAGCCAACATCCATAAGAGCCAGAGCACAGGGCTTTCCATTTGACAGAGGTGAACAAAGCCTGAAACGTCAACAGCCGTGAAAAAGAGCAAACCTGAAGCATAAACAAAGCTGCCCCTTGGGAACACCTTAAACAATCACGCACAACAGAAAAGAAAATTGATCAAGGAGTGAGAAACCATGAAGAGAAAAGACGAAGGGCAAAATGCGAAGACGGTCACAACAGGTCCCCAATAGAGAGCAAAACGTCAAGAAAGATCAGAACCACAACTCTCCAGCTCTTCCTTATTAAATTACTTTATAAATAGTTGGACTTATAATAGAATATCTTTTATTTTAAAGGTTTATTAAAAAATTATTAACTAAAACTTGTTTCAACGTTGATTTGATACAACAGTTTCTTTTAGAGAGAAAACGTTCCTGAGTCAATTTTCTTTGAAGAAGAAAATCCTAAGACAATAATGGAGTCTGAGAGTAAATCCTTTCCATTGAAGGATTAAGGTAAGATTATGTGTTTATTTTATGAAACTCTTGTATTTTGTTTAGTTTTGGACAAAAACCCTAAGTTTATTTATGTTTATTCAACTTCCTTCAAATCCGGTACTATTCTAATGACTTTCCGGTAATATGATGGGTAACAATGGAAAGGTCTTGAAAAGATCTGGCTTTTGTAACACCTCATTCAATTAAGTGGTTAGGGAGATGAATTTTTGAAGTTGGCTAGTAATCCATTTTTGACAGTTTTGACGAACTAAATTTGGGTCATCAGAACTCTACATTTCAGTAACGTTTTGAGTCAATTCTTCGGGGGATCATGTAGTTTGAAATGTGTTCTTCATTTTGGTTTCACTAGTTCGGTTAGAGGCTTTTTTGTTAAGAGAATCGAAGGCTTAAAGTTGCCTAGTTGAATTTGAAAACCCAAAAATCTAGGTATGTCTATGATGATTTTAAACTTTTGGTTTTTTGGACTTCTGAATCTTGTAATCCTTTTCATCGAAACATATTCTAATGTTATAGTGTGACATGAATACCTCACATTGATCTTGTGTTTATCACTAGAAACAGTTCGAGGTAAGAGTTATAAGAGTTCAAAGTAGGCCAAATGGTCATCCAAATTCTAGAAATTTCAAAAATTAAAAAATTCTTTTTTAATTTTTTCAAAATTAGATTTTAATTAATGTTTGATAAATTTTGTTGCAAAGTTTCATAAAATTATGGATATGTGATTTTCTACTGTACTTTTATATCAAAAGATATATACACACATGCCCACTTTATAAATTTATTTCTTATGTTAGTAGATTTTGTAAAACTGTCAAAATGAAGAAAAAAAAGTTACAAATATGATTTTTACATGAAATTAATATTAGCTTTCTATTACAAATTAAAATCATTACTTGTTTTATATTTTAAATTTAATTCTCAACTTTACTTGATTTTATTATTTTTTCTATGATAAAAAGGAAAAATTATCTTATTAATTAAAAATATTTCTCAATTGCAATAGAGGTTGCTACACACCCTCAGTACTTACGATGGTCAACGGAAAGTCATTTTATCAAATTTGTTTGTAAATTTAGTTTTGATTTTTGTATATATTTTCTTGAAATATTAGGAAATTAGGAGAATTTTTGATTTGTTGCTTGAAAGTGAACTTGGCAAAACAGGTAAATGATTGATAGCCCTTTGGTGTTTTCACACCTTTTTGGCCTTAATGTGAATTTGTACTTGGTATATGATATTTTATCTTATGGCTTGTTAAATTGGGTGAGCATGTTGTTATATATAAATAAATATAATCTCTATTTTGGTTTTTGAAGTATGATCTCGATTTTAGTTTTGAAATGTGATTTCTTTCAATGCATGCATATATATTATTGTGAATACAAACATAAAATATTTAGTCTGTAACGAATATGCTTTTGATGTGCATGAGATGTGTTTTGGAAAAGTGAATATACTATTTTGTGAAATTATGTAATCTAAAACTATGTTTTGTTTTATCTCCTAATATAGCTATGTTCTGACCTTGCCAATGGAGGTTAAATATTGGCCATGTAGACATTTATTTTGTGATTAGAGATTGATTTCCAAACCGCACCACTAGTTATAGAATAGTGATTTTTGTGATATCTATTCAGTACAGTCAATAGTTACTTCTGATAAACTTTTGACCCATGTCACTGGGGTTAATTGTATTTCTGATTCTGACCTATGTCACATGGGTTAAATGTGGCTGTAACATGTCACAAGAGACTTATAAAATCTAAAAGCTATTGTGAAATTATGTTTTGTCCTGTTATTTGAAAATTTTAGAATTATGACAATTCTATTATTTGAAGTGAAATTATATTTACTTTTATTATCTGAAAATAAAATTTTGAAATATTATGATTTTGAACGAGATTACCCAAAATTCTGTTTTGATACTTATATGTGCATTAGTAATTTTGCCTTAAATGTTTTAAGCATGCTTAATTCGACTGAAGGGATGTCAGTTACTTGTTGAGTGGTTATACTCATTCCTATAATCTTCATCATTTCTATAGATTTCAACATTTTTGCATGTTTGGGAATTATACTTGCTTGTTGAGAGTTTTGATTAGCAAGATTAACATTGACCATTTGGATATTTATAAGCTTTGTTGTAAGTATTTGATTTTAATTTGAAAAGAGATATCAATTAGGTAAGAAATTTGTATCTTTTGGAGAATTATATATTGTATTATTTGGATATTTAAAGTTTTGTAAAGTGTAAAATTTGAAGAGACTTTAGAGATATTGCATTTGATTTAATATGATACTATTATTTTTCATGCTTATAAAATTCATCTTATAAGTATATGGGTTTGTTGCATCCTAAAACTTTAAGTTTAGGACATGACACTCAAATACTAACTCATCAACCTTCTACCACCTCTCCATTAGGGATAAATGTAAGATTAGTTAAAGTGAAAACTTGAACTAACCTTGAAAAGCAAAGAAAAAAAAAATGGATTGGCAAAAAAAGAATTTCAATTGATTTTACCATAGGTTAATGCAAAATTACTATGTCACTTCTGTCGACAACATTTTTTTTTTTTTTATAATTAGAAGAGAGGGGATTCGAACCCTACTCTTTAAGTAGGCATGTTTTTATCCTAGATTAAAATAGACCAATCAAAACCAACCAAACATGTTTTTATACTAGATAACAAATGAAATTCATCTTCCTTCCTAAAAAAAACAAAACAATATATGTGTTCAAACCTTTAATTTTGATATATATGTATTCCTGTTTCGAGAATTAAATCACTTTTTTGTTATGCCGGTAGGCTATAGAGGATGATGTCATTTAACTGATTTCATTTAACTTGTAATAACAAAATCAATTAAATGTTTTATACATAGTTTAAATTAAATATACCAAATTGATTGATATAAAATAACGTTATGAGCATATTTTTGCAGCATTAAAAAAAGATATATTTACTATAATTTTTTATTTATAATTTTAATGATTAATTTATGTTACCTATTTGATGATATTAAAGTTAATTAAATGATATATATATATATATATATATATATATAAAACACAAAATTGATTGATATATCAAATGGTCTTGCAAAACACATTTGGTTGCTTCCTCATACGTAGAACACTATGAACGACAAAACATTTTGGTGTTAAAATATTACTAACTCCAAAATTTTTTCTCTTTGATTATTAGTATAGCACAGATTTTATAAATGCTAAATACCCAAAAAAACTCTTAATTATACAAGAAAAATCTATTAAGTTTTATATTTTTATTGCATTCAATTAAACTTTTTTACTTTTATTTTGAGTTAAATAAACCTTTTTCACTAACCGTTAACTAACTTTTGTTAGTCAGAGTAATAGTTGTCAATATAATACCATATCATCTGCCATGTGGTATGTTGACGTGCCATTTTCTAAAAAGACACTACTACTTGGCAATCGACCAAAAAAAATAAAACTTAATTGGTGATTGGATTTTTTAATTGTTGACTTGATTTTAACCTTTTTGTTTAATCACATGTCTAATTAGAAACTAATTGTTTTGATATTAGTTTTTTTTTCTTGTTTTAAATGCCTAAACCAATGATTTTAAGACATGTGATTGGAAGAAAAAAAGTTACAAACAAGTCAATAATTAAAAAATCCAGTCAACAATTAGGTAATTTTAATTTTTTGACCTCGTCATTTGCTATGCGGCAGTGTCATCTTAAAATATGGCACATCAACATACCATTCATCACAAACACAACAATTACCCTCTCATCTCGTAGAATACTTGCTACATCTTCATCATCCCTGATAACTGCACGTGAAACCCCTACGGCATGACTGAGCGATGCATATAGCTCGATTTCATTATTATGTGAGTTGACCCCAACTACCTCTTCAACCAACTTCATTGGGCCCGAAAATGACAAATCACTCCTAACACCCCTCACTCGTGTCTCACCACCCTTGTAAGTGTCATCAACCCAATGACCATCGTATGTAATCATAAGCTTCACATTTGGCAAGCCGCTGAAATTTCATAGAAAATAAGTGTCACAATCAGTCAATTTATCAAAAATTACCCCTTAATGCATAGAAACCCTTTACGCAATGCCTAAGTCACATTTGGCTGGCCGCTGAAATTTAATAGAAATTAAGTGTCACAATGTCTAATACACATTCATGCAATGCTTAAAAACTAGTGAACAAAAACCCTAAAACAAAAGGTGAATTGCACAAGTCACAAGCCACTAGTCTTGCAATACATAACAACAGGTGACGCAATATATAAAAATCAGTCATGCAATGCCTAAAAAACTACTGAACAAAGCCTCAAAACAAGACATGATTTGCACAAGTCAGTCACACACCGTCAGGCTCGCAACACCTAAGAATAAGTTACTCATTGCCTAATAATGATAAGCCTCAAAACAAGAGGTGAATTGCACAAGTCACACACCACCAGTCTCTCAATACCTAATAATAAGTCAATGGATGCCTAATATCCACTCATGTGATACCAACTTAACTAGTCATGTACTGGCCCAACGTCACGTAATACATAACAACACATCACTATATGTACTATATTCCATATACATACAAACCACTCACGTAATGTCTCAAAAGAAGATATGCATTGTACAATTCAAGCACCGTGTATAACCCAGTCTCCCAATACCTAATAATAGGTCACGCAATGCCTAACATCCACTCACGAAGTTAGTCAGCATAATATAACTTAAACGAAGAAAATAAAAATAAGAAAAAACATAAGAAAATATCTGCTCAATGAAAATTCTTAAAATTTTATTAATTAGATTCTCTGAAATAAAAGGAGATAATACAAAAAAAAAATGAATCGTAGTTCATTTCTTTCTAAGTTCATCTACTATTTCATATATCTTGCCGAGAATCTTGTTATTGCTTAGAATGTCAGCCTCTAGTTCAAAAGTCCTAGCCATCAGCTTGTCGATGAGGGCGTGCATCTCTTGCTGAAATATCTCCAGCTTCTCCCTTAGAGGCATCTCTTCTTCTTCGGAGGCTGCCTTTTCCCCATTATCGACTCTTGGATCTCTAGAGGCCATTTTACAATAATATGAGATTGATTAAGATAATTGAATTTGATTCAAATGGTTAATGGTTCCTTTTATTTATAGGCATGAATGCTGACTCTTCGTTTTCTACACCCATATAAGTGCAATGAAGAGGGGCTGAATTGGTTATTAAGTACCTGTTAGGCCGGCGTTTCATCTTATCTACCTCTTAAAAGCAAAAGCCAAGCCAAACATTATTTTTCAAGAAATTCTTAATAAAAAGCAGCTTAAAGGTTTTCTCTCTTTTTCACTAATCCAAAGGATTTTAATGTTACATACATCGTTTCCTCTTTTCTCTTTTTTTTTTTCGAATTTAAGCATCATGGTCCGATTACTTGGTAGACCAACCAAAATCTAATCCTATTGCCACTATACAAGTATGAAAATTGTTTCGTTTCTTTATTGATTTCTTTGATTTTAACATCTGAAATTATATATAAACTTCAAGCATTACATTATAACTTATTAGGTGATTGAAGATTACACTCAATACCCTTTATGGTAATTTTAATCGAAATTACACTTATATAATTTATTTTGTTAAACAGTTTACCAAACAGCTTTAGCCTATTTCTCTTCTAATTTTATAGAATTTGTTATTAAGGGGGCTGAATCAGTAGATAATCACCTTCGGCATTAGGTACATAAAGTCACACAATGCCTACAAACAGGTCACGCAATGCTCAACAAATATTCAGTCACGTAATATTTAGTCACGTAATGCCTATAAACAAGTCACACAATGCCTATAAACAAGTCACGCAATGCTCAACAAATATTCAGTCACGTAATGCCTATAAATAAGTCACGTGATGCTCAACAAATATTCAGGCACGTAATATTCAGGCATCTAATGCCAAATAAACAGGTTACGATTCCTAATATCCAGTCACACACCCTAATATCCAGTGACTCAATGCCTAACAAATATTCACGCATCGCCTATAAATTGATTGATTTCGCTACTCCCAGCCAGATTTAAGTTTTCAAACTCATATAATTTACCCATCAACTTTTGCATTTTATGAATAACCCTAAATAAACCCAAGAACCCATAACAAATACCTTGATGTCATCTCTGCACTTTGGGATCGTGAGAAAGTTAGCTGCCGATATAGACCTCGATGGCATTTGAGAGCTAGACGGTGAGATATTTACCCCGATGCTATTGGAGAGCTGAATGGAAGGATAGCTAAATCAAGATTTAATTTTGAAATTTTTAGCTGAATGACGAGAGAGCAAAAAGAAAGAAACCGAGACGTGCCTTCATTTAGATTAATTGGTTTAAAGGGTATTCTTCTCAAGTGTTGCCAAAATTTGTCTAAAAATAGTTAAAATTATACCGACGGTCATTTTTGAAGTAATCTTACTACGAAGGTCATTTCTCACAATTTTCACTATATATATATATATATTCTAGATTTTAAAAATTATTTTTCTTCCTAGGTTGTTCTGCAAAGACCAAGAACAAGTCTTCATATTCCAAAATAGGTGGCTGGATTAGATACAGATAAAGGGTCTAGATTGAAATGGCAAGTGTTTTTCGTTTTGAACATACAATATATCGGTTTGCTATAGTTACTAGGACGAGAAGCCAAGGGAAGCTGCCTGAGTAAGCCAAAATAAGAGTTTCCAGTGACATACTGTTTTTCTGATTTACAATGGATGCTGAGCCTATCAGTGACTACAACCTTTTAACCATAGTCCATCCAGTAGATATTCAAACACTTCATTTGCTTCAAAGTTTAATCTTCTTTCTCACAACAGATGATAAAGAAAACAAGTAATCAATTTATTTCATTTACTTGAATACAAGTCAATTTGTCCAGAATCATGTACAGCATATATTTGAATCTTCCGCACTTAGTTTACCTTTGGTATCTCATAGTAATTGTTATTTTATCTTATTATTAACTTTCGGAGCTGTTGTTTCAAAATTATTCAGAATTGAATTCATATTTGGACTTACAATTTGCCTTGCCTTCTATAATTGAAATTAGATGATTATGAAGTATGCGATCCCCTTCATTCACTCTATTGTCATCATGAAGTAGCATGTGTCATCACAACTTTCATGTGAAGAGATTATCTAACGCAGATACCAATCGGACTGCAGCAAATGAACCCATGTTTCATTTTCGCTGTCAAAACAGTTTGGTTTTACATTTAAAATACAAAGAATCGGCTTGCAAGTCTAACATAAAACAGAATTTATTGGTAGATTATGCAACAAGAAAAAAAAAAAAAAAGGAAAAGAAACAAGCAATAAGGTTACCGGGAAAAAGACAAATTGAAGATTTTTCACTGTTTACTCAATATGTAAAGCCACTTGCTTACAACGTAGAAGTTTGTACCGCTAATTTCTTCCACGTACAAATGGTGAAGTATTAAGCTAAATGCCACCAAGGAATAAACTAAAGTACACTAGTCAAATGGTAGGAAACAACTTTATTAGATGTTATTGTAAATTGCCCATATTTCGATGGGGAACTTGAGAGTTGACACTCGCATTGTGTCTAATTGCCAGCTCCAGGACTTGGAACTGACTCGCCAGACAGAGCAATGTGCTTGGTTATGTTTATCTCATATACAGCCGTTCCATGACCACTTTTAGCAGGAATTGAAGGCGGAATAAGAACCTTAGGATTAGCACTCACAATCATACTCTGCTCCAAAACAGGACCATCCATGTTTTCCTTGCTTAAAGCCTTTCTGGCTTGAAAACATGGAACATGGCATAGTAATACAATAGCGATTATAAGTATTATGGTTTTACTGAAAAGAGCCATTCAGAGTGTTAAGAGAGGAAAGTCTAGGAAGCAAAACTTAGGTTGCAAACAATGAAGTACTGAGGTCTTGTATGGGATAATGGAATTGGCTTATAAACTAATCTATTTATAGGCTTATATATGACATGAGGTAGAGGCGTGACGGTCAAGTTAGCTCAGTTTAGATGATAAGTATAATTGAAGCCCTGAGAAACTCTTTGATAGGGTTAGGTACATTGGAACTGAATGTCTGCCAATCTCATTTTCTTGCACTTTTTCCGGTGAATTGGGAGCCTAAATTAGACTGTCTCCAACAATATAAAAAGAAGAATGATGGTATGGTGATCAGAGCTTTAGGAATCCCTTACATGCAATGTGATTTTGAACCACCTGCCTCGTATTCTGCTTACAAGGTAGTGATGAGTTTGCAGGTTGTAGCTAATATCTTTAAGTTCCGCTCTAAAAATACTAATTTCTTTAACATCTTGATTGATAACGGATAAATTTATTTGTTTTAGGTAGTATTTGCCCCAAGTAGGTGATTCTGCAGATTAGTGCAGATGCCTCTAACTTTTGAAGGTGTCTCTTGATTCATTGTATGATAGAATACATAAAAGGCACAATACACTGACAGCAATGTCGGATGCGTGTAAGGCTCTTTAGATAACAGTACCAAAAGATCAATCTTACAATTTCATTGGACACTAAAATTGTCAGTGCTCAAAGATCAATGTTACATTCTATTGGACACCACCATCTTCTTGATAATGACAACCATGAAGAATTGTACTATAACTGCATTTGTGCATCTTGCATTACATAGTCAACCTATTAATGTTAAATATTAGATGATGAAACGTAAACTTCTGGCGCTGTAAAGCCTAGAACTCTTTTATCTAATAGACTTGGTAGTCTGAGCTTGATAGAGAGCACCTCACATCAGTGGGGAAAAATTCAGAGCCAAAGCTGTACCTAATTCAGAGCTAAAGCTTAGTAGAGCAAAGTTTAGTCGATATTCTCAGCACCAGCTACTATAATTTGAATTTTTATTGTGCAGAGTTCACTAAGCTATTTTTTGTATGGTTAGACCAGTCACACTTGGAAATGCTATCACCTTCAAATCTAACACAAATTTTTGTGATACAGAATTTAGTCATCAAACTGGGAGTAGTTTATTGGAGGGCAAGACTAATGATTACTACCTATGAGGATTAGTACGTAAAAAAGCATTTCTGCTGGAGTGCCTAAAAGTTTGGTCCTCTTTTTTGAATGACCTGTTGCTAATAATAATGCACCTAAGAAATCTTCATGCAGGATCAGCCAGCATCTCCTTGCCTGGAAATTATGAAAGAGCTGGTTTCTGATCTTTGCTTTGTCACCTCATTAAGTTTTTTACTAAACCCTGTCTTGTGTTATAGATCCTAACGTAAAGCATTCCCATTGAACATAACAATGTGTTTGAGAAAGTTGCAGATGGTTAAAAGCAAACAATGGAGAATATATGCAGACATAGGATATATAGGTCAAGATATCTGGAAGTCGAAAATACATACCATA
This sequence comes from Theobroma cacao, assembly GCF_000208745.1. Lineage (NCBI taxonomy): Eukaryota > Viridiplantae > Streptophyta > Magnoliopsida > Malvales > Malvaceae > Theobroma > Theobroma cacao. Next base: position 7,887,314 of record NC_030856.1, read on the forward strand.
ATCGAAAGTCATAGGATTAATACAACAAACTGGAAAAGAAGTAACCTCAACCGCAAAGCTGTGAGAATATATAGAGGAAACGAACAAATTAATAAAGCCCACAACAATATAGATATACAACTTCAAAGTTATCAAGAAAACGCAAGCTTCCGATGATTGATGGAATTTCACCTGAGAAAAGAAGTAATTAAGGAGTAAATAGAGAAGAAGAAAAGAAGAAACCACATTTGCAGTAAGTTCATATACGGTTTACAAATGGGCATGGACTGGGTGCGAGGCACATCTTGGATTCGGTTCTCGAAAGAAACAGCAAGAAACCGCAATTGCATTGAATTCTTGAGAAGATCCCATTTGCCAATCTGTTAGAAATTGGCCTTCCTTGGAGTATCCTTATTGGAACACACCAAACCTGTTAACAAAAACATTTTGTTAAAACTTTTCAAATTAAGAAATTCAGATCTTAATATTCAGCTTTAGTCCTCCATCTTGAACTCAAAGAAAAAGAAAAAAACAGTTGGTTTTGATTAGAAGTATTGAAACTCACCTTAAAGAATCAGCTGTGTTGTTTTCTTCCTCCCCTTCTGATCTGGATTTTCCTTCTAACATATTTTTCCTGACCTTTCTCAATGATCCTAATAAACCACCATGGTTTTCCAGTTGTGAAGACAATGTATCCCATGCTCAATCCCAACACCAGCCCACATCCATACCCCAACAATATAGAAAATTTCCAATTCAATTCCCTTGTATCATCACCTTCGTCAAATTTTGTTACTTGTGGTTGCAAATTCTGCTGATTACTACAACTTTTTGATAAAGGAAGTCCACATAAACCCAAGTTTCCAATGTAGGAATCATTTGTGAAAGTACCAAATTGATTACCTTGAGGAATGAGGCCACTAAGATTATTCCAAGAACGGTTTAATACCGCTAAGAATATAAGATTGACTAATTCTGCTGGAATTCTTCCTTCAAACTTGTTTGATGAGAGATCCAATGATTCAAGCACTGACAAATTACCTAACAATGATGGGATACGACCTATTAAACTATTGTGAGAAAGGTTGAGGACTCTAAGTGAATGAAGTTCTCCAAGTACTTCAGGAATTTGCCCGTTGAATCGATTATTTGAAAAATCAATAACCGTCAAAGTGGTTAAGATGTTCATGAATTTTATCTCCAACCCTTTGGTTGTAATGAATACTGATTCTTGATAATACATATTTCGATCATATACATCTCTCAGGTACTCTACTTTTGTTTCATTTGCATCCCTTATAGCATGCAAAATTTTCAAAAAGTTTCGATGGTAAGTAGCCATAGAAGTCATTGTGAGAGAGATCAATGATCCGCAAATGAGAGAAAGAAGATGTAACTTCTTCACAATTATCTATCTGACCATAGAATCTATTAGCTCGCAAGACAAGAATATTTATATCCAAATCTCCTAACCAATGAGGAAAAGTGTCATTTAAGTTGTTGTTTGCTACATTTAGAATTTTCAAGTCTATGCAATTAACCAAAGAATGCGGTAACGACCCTTCCAGCTGGTTGTTATTCAGGTTAAAATTTCTTACCGAACAACCTTTAGCAAAATTTCCTGGTATTGTACCATGAAAGTTATTCATCTGTAGCTCCAAGTCAAGCAGAGCTTAAGTTCCCAAGACACTGTGGAATACTTCCAACCAAATTATTCTTAGAGAAGCTGAGAGCTTTACTTGACCTTACACTGCAAATTGAGGAAGGCATGTCTCCAGCTAATTTATTTATTGTCTGAAACGAGGAACCAACTCAATGAAGGTGGTGGAGCTGGAAGTCGCCCTTAGAGCAAATTAGAACACAGGTCAGGAGTTTGAAGATTGTTGAATAACGTATTTGTGAAGTCTAACAAGAAAAATGATGCTTTTACTTCGCTATGCACATTTGGAATTGGAAAGTATTCCATCACATCTAGGCCAATTGTACGTATAAGTTAATACTACTTGAGTATAAACAACGAAAAGCAATTACAGCACTTGTTTTTTAATTTAGGTATTCCAAGTCAAAATATACTTTGTCTAACATAAAGGAGACCTCTAATAAGAAATGATTAAAATATTATCTTGGGACAAATAACATATTAATTACATGAGTTATGTTAAAGAAAACTTCTTATAGGTTATATTCTCGTGAGTTGGGTCATAACTTATGAGTCCTCAAACTTAATTGTTCGATTTAAAATAGAGTTGTTGTCAATCTTTTTATATAAAGGTGAATCTTTTTTTTTTTGGATGAGGTCCTTAGCTCAGTTTAGATTCATTAAAAAGAATAGGTTCTGGTTTACAAAAACTCATTAGGTTTGACATTACGATTATGTGTAAGGAAAGTATTAGTAATTTCACAACACTCATTAAATTGGTATCTAATAAGTTATCTGTCACCTTTTAACCTTATTAAATAAATTTTAGTTCAATATTCAATTTTATTTCTTTTACCTATTTTCAATTTTATTATTTTTATTATCTTTGTAATTTTTTTTATTTTTTTGAAACAAATAAAAATTCTTAGTATTGCAAGTTTTTCAAAACCTTTGCCACTTGAATTAACAGAATTTTGAAAGATTTTCTCACTTTGGAATTTCAAAAAGTTGTCTCTTACAACATTCTTGAAATTCCATCATTGGAGAATTTTTATTTATTTGCGTTTTTATATTTTTATTTATTATTTACTTTATTTTGTTATTTGCATTATTATTATTATTTATGTCAATCCTTTGTATTGAAAATTTCCTCCCCTTAGTTGGATTTTAGAAGATTTCCTTTCCTAGAACTTCTATCGAAGTTGTTTCCTACAATATTCAGGAGATTTCATCATTAGAGGATTTTCATAAATTTATTTAAATATTTTATGTTATGAACATGAATAATGGCTCTATTGCTAATTTACAAAAGTTTTAATTGTTTATAATTTCCCTTTTGGCACTGAGGCTTGGGATTTTTATATCCATTGTGTGTTATTTCTTTTTAAATTTGACTTCTTGAATCTTGTTTTGTTTTAACTTAGTTTCTTTTATAGATTTTGAGTATAATTGGGATTAGGATTCCATCCATGCTTTTTTTTTATATATATATATTTTTGTTTTTTTCCTAAATTTTTGATAAACCCTCGGATAAATTGAGGTGTCTGCAAGTTGTATTAAACAATTGTTACTAAATTTGAAATCAATATCTTATTTTCAAATTAAAGTTCACATATGTAGCTAACAATATATTTGTTTGGGAGATTGAACTATTGTGTTCATTTGTTTGTTCACAGAATGATCATTTTGGGAAATGACCATTTTGGAATAAATCGAAATAGCAATTATCAACCCCCAATAATAGCTATTTCACGAGTCAAGAAATGGGCTAAAATAAATTTGAACAAAAATACCTTTAACTCTTTTACCAAATTACTACCCTATATAACAAAACCTAACCCTAGCATATAAAAATTTTCATTTTCCTCTTTTTTATTTCTTTCTCTACCTCATTTGCCTTTCCGTAAATTTCTTCCACCACTGTCACCCTCCAGTGACAGTGGTTGATCAATGACTCCATGACTAGATCTAGATCCAGCAATGGGAAGTGCTAGATCTAACGCTTCATTACGCAAGGTAGTTGTGAGGAGAAAAGAAGAAATATAAAAAAAAAATGAAAAAATGAGAAAAGAGAAAAAATAAAATAAAAAATTATATTATAAATTTATTTATAAATTATAATAATTTATAATTTATAATAATTTATAATTTTAAATTTTAACCATAATTACATGCACGTCCATTAATTTTCAAAACGAATACTAAACCCCAAACGCATAAATGGTGTTAATATTAAACATAAAATATCTAAAAAGCCCTTATTCTTTTTTTTGCCTATTTTTTTTATTAGGTCGATCGACAAGTTCCTTTATACCAATTAACCACCCATCTCCTTGGGCTCCCTTAGGGTGCACTAGATCGTGGTGCTCCTAAATTCGTACGATTTGGTTGAATTTGATGTTCCTCAGCTAAACCTGACTATAGATTGGTCAACCGTGGGGTAGCTGATTGGCGGAACGGTTATTGTTTTTGAAAAATTATAATATGATAATTTTTAAAATTAATGAAGGGTAAAATTTTTTTTAGTAGTGTTTTGTCATCAAATTAACAAAAATATTAATCGTTGACTAACTACTGAATTTGTGTCTTCAATGGAAGATTTTTTTTTAGGACAAAGTGTTCATTTTGAAAACTAATGGATCTATATGTAATTATGATTAAAAGTTGAATATGTTTGTATATTTTGCATTGTTTAAAATTATCAAAAAATTAAAAATTAAAATATGTTTCTTGATTATTCCAAAAACTCTATTTATCAATCAAATATTAAAATAATATCAAAAAGACAATTGCATTTCGAGAATCAAATGACCTCAAAGCAATGTTTTATTTTATTCTATTTTCTTGAAGAAACTATTTCATTCTTTTTATTCTATTCCGTAAATTAAACGCAACACAAAAATCCGATGAAAAAAAAAAAAAAGGAAAGATGATAATCCAATGGCAAACAGAGGGTCATGAGTGACCAGTTGGTTTCCAAGAGGTTTTGAGGGTCATGAGTGACATGGGCTTTCAGTGCAAGAAGAGCCATTTGGTCAGTGGTAATGTTGGGTGATTCCATAGAAAAGGTAGACAAAACGTTATGCAACAGCACCACAATGGTAAGAGGGAGGATGAACCGAGTGTCTCCCATAGGTATATGTTCGGGTGAGGCAAATTAAGAAAAAAAAAAATAAAAAACAGAACAATTCGGTTTGGTGCATATAGTGTTCGCTGCTCATTCTTTATATACTAAATTCTAATAAATCATTCTTTATCATCACAATTTAAATTTGAGAGAAAATTGACGATTATGAAGTTGGGGGGAAAAGAAATAATATGAGCCCGATATGAACCCCCACCATCCCGGATTTCGACATTTGATGTAACTTTTTATGCGGTTCACATTCCACAATAAAATATATTCAATTTTCAATGTTCCTGCAATTTCAAAAATTGGTCCGGTGTTCACACTTTTCTCTTGGCCAGAAAACAAAGTCTAGTTGACTTTCATGAATGCTTCCTCTGTTCCAGTGTTTACGCTTGCGTGTGTGATGTATCTTGCCAAGAAAAACAAGCTCTAAGCTGTCCAGGTCTAGCAAAGTCTAATCTGAGAGGACCCAGTTAGTGGAAGTCATCTTTTTCCAGAGGTTGAGTGCATGGCCATGACCCTCATTGATACTTCTGTCAAGGTCTCAGGTCTGACAGAGACAGTGAGAGGGACACCGACAAACAAATTGGAATTCATTGAGAAACTGACTATCAAATCAATATAGAGGGACAATAACTGAGGTGACAGAAAGTTGCTAAATAACGTGTAAGAGGAATCAAAATGGGAGTTTCAACTGGTGTACTCATTATCCAACACTGAAACAGAGATAAACTAAAACACAACTTAATAAAAGCAAAGGCCAGATGGAGCATAGATTATAAGAAAATCAATCAATATAAAAATTGTCACATGTACATGCTGATTAAAGAGAAATATGTTGATTACTCCCCTAGTTAGTAATAGAGACTAAGTTTGCTGTGTTGTCTGGACTTCGGAATTTAAATGTAATAGCCACTAAACATGAAGCAATATGGAAGATTCTAAGTTCGTGATTGTACAATATGCACTTGTTATTCAGAAAAAAGGTTTTGCAAATATTTGCTGATACTTATTCAAGAGAATTGCTTAAAAAAAACATTACAAGATTAATTGCAATTTGGCTTCATTTCTTTGCAAACTTAATTATATTGATTACTGCTTATATCAAGAAAACCCCCAAATCATGAGGAAAGAAGAGCAGAGAGGAGAAGAAGGAAGAAAGAAAAGCAAAAATGAGGGAAAAAAGATCTTTTCAAATTTGAAGAATGGAGTTTTGTTGATATGGCTATTTTCTTTCCCATTCACCTATATTTGCTGCACAAAATGTGATAATTTTATCTTTCTCTTTTCCACCTACACTCTTTCCCATCATCCCATAATTAGTATGTAGTATGTAGCAAGCAAATCCAAATAAATATTAAGTTTATAATATGTCATCTCAATAAAATGCACTGGCTTATATTCCATAATAATAATAATTCTATCCAAATGATGAATATCCACTTTCTCCCTTTTAGACTGTTCCAAAATTCATGGGGCGAGAGTTGGGGTGATAATGGATACATGAAGATACAGAGGGATGTGAATACCCCAGAAGGTCTTTGTGGCCATTGCCATGAAAGCATCCAATCCTATTGCATAATTTAATAGATGGAACATTTCTCATTTTCGGATGTCTACCTATATGCAATAAATAAAAGATAGTAGCACTCTTTTGTTTCCTTAAATTTAGGATTTGCTCTGGTTCTATGATCGTAATGTATTACGCCTTTTGCTTCCAAAAGCAAAATGCAAATGGCAATGTAGCAAAAGTTTAACTAAGAAAGTCATAAATAGAATTATAATTATTTATAGTTATATTTTTATATGAAATTGTCTATTTGAATATTTCTAAACTTTACTACTAAAATTATCTATTTATATATTTTTAATTTTTTATAGCAAAATCTTCATGTTAAAAAAAAAATTAATGACAATAACAATCAGATTATATATATATATATATATATATATATATATATATATATATACTTTGATATAGTANATATATATATATATATATATATATATATATATATATATAAACTTTTATAATAGATTACACGTACATAGAGGTGGACAGAGCTTATTTAGGCTTCTCTTTTTAAAGTCAAGCCTAGCCTCTACAACTTTATTAAACATTATTTTATTTTTTAATATTAATATTCTTAAACATATATTATAATTATAATTAAATAAAAATATATTATTTATCAATGAAATAATTTAATCGAATCATATTGAACTTGCTCAAGCCTAAAAACTTATGCCCAATCCTAGCTCCAGTCGAGCCAAGCCCATAAGCTTGGGTAATTAGCTTGATCCATGAACACCTTTAAATTTACATGTATGCTTTTGTATTTTTTTTTAGAAAATTAAGCATTCTTTTAGGTACAAGAAAAATATTTTTGAAGAAGTTAACTTGATTTTAAACATTGATTTATGAAGTATTAAAAGTTAGTATTCAATCAATAAATTGAAATTTTACATACATGGCTTGCTAGAACAATGGGGTGTTGAAATTCAAAGAGAACATGCAAATCGACTTCAAGGCGAGCTATAATAATAATTATTTTTAAGATTTATTTTGCCTCCATTATTTTGTATGCAAAAAGAAATTTGTGAATAGCCTCGAGGATTCAATGAAGTCAACATCTAACTTCGTCTTGCATTTATGAGATTAGACTGCTAGACACGACTAGAGGATTGCAGAGTTGTCATGGGCTTATTACAACCTACTTTTTGCAACTAGTAGAATATAAGAAATTTCAATATATTAGTACATACTAAGAACTTGAAGTGCTTGTATGCCTTTTCTTGAATTTTTTTTATTCATTTCATGTCTTAAACTAGTTGCTAGCAAGTCTTTATATAGACTTGCAAGTGCCTTTTTATTAAGGACGCAACCTTTCATTGAAGTGCCTATTGTCTTTGGACTCAACCTTTAATATTGTAAGACATAACCTTTGGATTAGAGGTGTTTTCCAAATAGTCATATTATTAAGTGATTATGGACACAACCTTTCATTTTGGACCTACAATTCCTTATCATTTTCAAAATTTAAAATACCAACAACTTTGGAAATCTTATGCATAAATAAAGGTAACGATAAGATTTGAACCTTCACATAGTGCAATGTGTTATTGCTAGTTTGAATTGCATGTTTGCCTAAGCATTGAACCAGCGATCCTTCATTGACTAATTGAGGCACAAATCACACACAAAACTTCTACTCAATTTGTTTCTAGTCTTGTCAACATGTTTATGGCCTTGTGTTTTGCATCCTTTCATGAGTGCTGTTAGAGTTAAGCCTTTAACTCCTAGAAAATGGCCACACTTCTCACTCACATAGGTAGCACCTATCACAAGTATCCCTATAATTACGCCACGTCAACAAATATATGCTATAGGTCTATCCAGAACTTAAGTTCAACCTTATCTTTATTCATTACAGATACCAAGCACTTACACCTTGGGATGGTAAATATAAATTAGTACTTGCAATCATTCATGTGATGAATTATGACTCATTAGACTCAAGACTTGTGGGAAACCACAAGTGTTGAGTTGAGCTTCCACCATTAGTGATTTTATTTTATTGGCTTGACACCCATCCTTTTTGAAATCTTTACTTCCAAGTCCTTTGGTAAGTGGATTGTCAAATTTTGACTAGACCTTACATAGCTTATAGTGATTATACCATTATTAATACGTTCTTTTACAATACTATGTTGAAGTCCAATACATCTATTATTTTCATTATATACTTGACTATATGCTTTTGATATTGTAGCTTTATTGTCATAATGTATTAAAGTTAGTTACATTAGTTTTGGCCACAACAAAATTTCATAGAGTAAACGTCTTAACCATTTCGCTTCTTGAGAGGCAGATGCTAAGGCTATAAATTTTGCTGTCATGGTGGAATTTGCTTGACATAATTTTTTCTTAGAACCCCATGAAACAACATCCCCACCAATTGTAAAAATTGAACATGTAGTAAAGGTATTATCTTTTTTATTTGAGCTCTAACTAGCATTTGTCAATCTTTTAAAATTGAAAGAAAACTTGAATAACAAATGCCATAGTTTATTGTCTTCATTAAGTACTTTAAAGCGTTCTGAACTGCACATCAATGCACTTTACTTGGATTACTTGTAAATCGACTTAGCATTCAAATCGCAAAAACAATATCTAGCCTTGTTCACACCATAGCATACATTAGACATCCAATTACCCTTACATATTCTAATTGCGTTATTGGCTTGTCTTCATTTGATACTATTCTTAGATTAGAATCATAAGCCATAGATATAGGTGTACAATTTGACTTACTAAACTTTTTTACTATCTTTTAAACGTAATGAGATTGAGACAATGTTATGCCATCATTATCTCTCATTATTCTTATACCAAGAATAACATTCGCCAAACCTATATCCTTCATATCAAAACTATTTGACAAGAACATTTTTGTATCCTTAACTTGTTCCAAATAAGTATCAAATATTAACATGTCATCCACATGTATACAAATGATGAAACCTTTCCCATTATTGAATTTACTATAGCCATATTTGTCAAATTTATTAATCTTGTAGCCATTAGCTAGAACAATCTCATCAGACTTTAGATGCCATGGTTTAGGCACTTGCTTTAATCTATACAAAGACTTAACAAGGCTTACACATTTTCCTTTCATGATTAAGAGCCATAAACTATTTAGGTTGTTCTATATATAACTCTTCATCTAATTCACCACTTAAGATTGCCATTTTAACATCCATTTGATGAATTGCCAATTTGTGGATTGATGCAAGTACTTTAAGAACTGTAATTGTAGCTATTCTTGTTACTAGTGCATACGTGTTGAAGTAGTTAATTCCTTACTTTTGTGTAAAGCTCTTAGCCACTAGTCTAGCTTTAAACTTATCAATAGTTCTACCAACGTTAGTTTTCTTCTTGAAAATCCACTTACAACCTATTAGCTTAAAACCAAGTGGATGGTCAACCAATTTCCAAGTTTTATTACCCATTATCGAATCCATCTCTTCTTGTATTACTTCTTTCAACAAAGAAGCATCTTAAGACCTCATAGCCTTCTCATAAGTTTGAGGATCATCCTTACCTTTTGCATTAAAACATTAAGGTAAATACTCACAAATTTCTTCTTTTTGTACCTTCTACTAAGTACATGAAAAAAAATCAGAACCATATATCTTTGCTTTTCAAATTCTTTTACTTCTTCGAGGCTCAATATTATCCTCATCATTAGATTGTCCATTTTCTAGAATTTTATCACTTCCTGTTGCTAGTTTTTTAGGTCTTAGGATTGAATTAAACCTTATTCCATTAAAGATAGTGTTCCTTAGTGCTGTGACTGTATGAATAAAGTACCAATTATTAGGGTCTATCACCAAGAAATGATATGCTTTACTATATTTAGCATATCTTATAAATATACATTCAATTCTTCTTTTACCCAATATCCTTTTCTTTGATTTTGGAATTTTTACTATGGCTTGACATCCTCAAACTCTTCAATAATTAAAGTTTGATTTTCTTCTTTTCTAGAACTCATAAGGAGTAGTTTTACTTCTTTTATTTGAGATTCTGTTTAGTATATGACACGCTGATAATAAAGCTTTACCCTAAAACCTTTTTCCTAAACTAAAATTAGAAAGCAGAGTATTGATCATTTTTGTTAAAACTCAATTTTTACATTATGCTACACCATTTTCTTGTGGTATATACAGAGCTATAATCTCATGAATAATATCCGTGAACTCAAAATACATGGGATTATAGTATTCAACTCCTTTATCACTTTGCAAACGTTTAATAAATGTTTCCATTATAATTCAACTTCAGTTTTAGAAATTCTAAACTTATCCCAAAACTTCATCTTTACAATGTAAAAAATAAACATGGCAATTTTTAGAAAAATCATTTTTAAATATCACGAAGTATTTCTTTACACCAATAGATGGACTGTTATGCAAATCACCAATATTTATATGTATTAATGAAAGCAATTTAGAGTTTATTTTTACTTTAAAAAATGAATTTCTTGTGATTTTATTAACAATGCAAGTTTTAATTACACATATATATTTTTTAAAAAAGTGGTAATTTTATTGAGCAAACTTTCAGCCTGCCACTTTAAGTCTTAAGTCTTGATTGACTAAAGACTCTTGGTGGCATAAAAGTTGTTTTTAGTTGGACGAAAGCCTGTACACTTGTGAACAAAAAGAGATCTGCCCAAAGAAAAATAGGCATCACATTCCTGGAATGCAATCTAATCCTGAAAACAAAGGCATCCTAAAATTGACCCAATTTCAGAGAACAAGACCCTCCCAGTGGCAACAAAAAACACTCCCACCGCATGGATCCCCTCGGAGGATGTCGATCATCTCAGTGCAAGCAAGAAGTCACATAAAAAGAGAACCCCATGGGAGAAGGCCGCACCAACCGCATGACAACCCCACGGGCCAAGCTGAAATATTCTAAGGAAACCAGCCATGAGAAAACCCAAGAAGTTGGCTTTGGCAACACAACATTAGGGCTGTCCCCTTCATTTAATGCTGACCCCGGCCTGGGGCTCGCTTTTTGGGAAGCCCGTTCCCACCGCGCTCACGGTTCAGCTGGCCTACCAGCGGTAATGGGAATGCCCCCGTTCCCTGGTCAAAGACTTGGTCAGATGCGGGATCTACTCCACGAGGAGCGGTACCGACGTAGATGATATCCTCTTGATTGCAAGAATTATTATTATCGGGAATTAAATCCAAATTAGCCATATCATGCATTCTTTTATAATTAACATTATCTAAACGATTATGCCATAATTAAGCTTGATGATGATATATTACTAAGAGAAACATTGAAAGAACAAAAGCCAACAACATAAGCAGAACTAGTAGCATTATTGTTAATGTTAGGTTTAAATATGTTCTCATACAAATAACCACTTTCTGCATACAATTTTCATTTAGTAAGGATAAACTTATTTACCGCACATGCTAATTTGAAGCCATAATTATTTAACAAGCCATTAGACACAAAGTTTTTCCTAACTTTTAGTACCAAATAGACATAATTTAACATAAGAACTTTTCCAGAAGTAAACATAAGTTCAATGTTGTCGTTTCCTTTCACTTGTGCCATGGAGAAATTCTCCATGTACAACATTGTTCCATCACTAACAGGTTCAAAGGACTTGAAGAAATATTTATCCTTGCATACAAGTTTTTTGTATCAGTGTCAATCCATTATACTCTATCATCTTGGTGAACCAAGTTCGATAATCATCACGAAATTGTACATCATTTATCCAAGATCAAAGCTCCTTCCCATGAAATTATTTCTGGAAGATCCTTGCTGGCCTTGCCAATATCTTTAACCACGTCCTTCTTTGGTTATAGTGTACCAAATACATACCGAGATGGAATGGAATAGAGTAAAAGGAAAAACTATTGCAGAGGCCAAAAGAAGCAAATGCAGAGGAATATGGAAGGGTTCCCACTTCAAAATTAACAAAGACAAAATATCCATATCCACAAAATAGTAATTTTAAGAATAGTTATTTTTAGGTTGGTAATTGTACAGCTTTTGAACCTCAAGACAGCGTCTATATCATCAGGAGTCTTTAGTTTTCATGGCTTAAGACTTTTAATGGCAGTTGGACGAAGGTATTAATTAATGAAATATCCTTCGTTTGGTAAAATAAATAAATAAATAAATAAAAGTTCTTAATTTTGTATAAATGGTTCTGCTAGATAATATGATATCTTTGTCATTATTATCATTTTTGATATCATCTAATTAAAATAACATCTTAGTTTAATGGAATATTTCGATTACACTTTACCATTTTTGACAAGACAATAAGATTCATGTTTGTTGTTTGATTGACGAGAAACTAATGGAAAATAAAAGAAAATGATAGCCAGCAAGAAAAATTAGCGACCTTTAACGCGTTATACCATTTGTATCCGCAAGCACAACAAACAAAGGCCCAAAAACAACATATTAGAACCCTAAAAACAAAGGCCCAGAAGGTCAGCCCAATAACTTCCAACTGAAATTTGAAGAGTCCCTACTTCCTAGAACAAGTAGATGATTCCTTCTAAAAGTTTATGCTCATTAAACTTGGGAATGAATAATATATTGTTTAGAAAACATATAAAAAGCGCATTAGATTTTGAGATTTTAAAAAACGAAGAAGATAGTTTTTTTTATTCTATTAACTCCATTTTTCTTTTTCGATATCTGAATTTGTACTTATTATGTGGAAAATTTAAATTCTATTAATCGAGTGTTCCCTTAAAAACATGGTGAAAATTTTGATTGTCTTGAAAAATTGATGAGATAAAGTCGTATTATGGAATTCTTTGAATTCTTATTAGTTATCTGTCAAATTAGAGCCCCTTTTATTTTCTATAACAATTTTTTTTTGTGGTCAAAGCTCCCTTTTATCCATCCAACACTGTTGTTAATTGGTAATCGTATGCTAAGGGTATCCCTTTGGGGATGTTTGTACCAAACTTTGAAGAGGAAAATTGTAGCTATAAAATCAGAATACCTCCCTGGAATAATCTTATTGATAGTAGGTGATGCACCTTTTATATAGAGTACTATAGCTAATTACAATCTGTGTAATCAAGAGCATATCACCTAACGAAGATAACGTCCTACAATCTAGCTAGAAATTATGCTATAATCTAGCCACGAATTATGTAAAAGATGGAAGTCAATGATTTTGTACATATAGAAAGGAGATATCATCAATATCGTCAGTAGTAGCGCAAATCAACACTACTAATTGGTGCACCAATTAAATAGTAAGTAGCGTGCGAGAAACTCATTTGGCTCCATTGTCCAGACGATCATTGGCTTATAAAGTTGTGTGAATCTAACAAAGTCTAACTTGTTAACCATGGCATTTTGTATTTTGTGTTGGATATTTTCAAATAAATAAATATATATATATATGATTTCATATCTTAATAAAAGGAAAAATTGTGACTGTTGGAAATTAAATTAAAAAAAGGGTTGTGTCTGTTGAAAATAAATGAATAAAATTAAAAAAATTAAATAAGAAAAAGAGTTACGTCTATTGGAAAAGACCAACAGGAAGCAACTCTTTGAAACAGACACAAACAGTATCTGTTGGGAACAGGCATTTATGCCTATAAAAGAGACTCTCTTTATCCAACAGAACGTACATCAGAAAAACAAAAACTTTCCTTCCTTTATCAAATTTCTCAAGTTTTCTTCTATACTATTTTCCTGCAGAAAAATATTATAGAAGTTTGATAATCTTGTTATATTCCGGTGAGTGCTCAGTGGATTGATTTTGTCAGTGCAAAATGCCGTCAATCATTGGGCTTCATTGTATCTTCAAGGTTTATACGCCGAGAACTCTTTTGCACACTACAAGTGAGGGCGAATAAAACCTTAAGGACAGTGACATTGATACACGCCTTGAAGCCAATTTCTAAGTTTTCAATTTGGTGTTCTAACAATCTTAAGGTTTTATTTCTGTTCCAACAATGGCTGCTGCAAGTGGGACACTAAGAGAATTGGCTTCTGACTTTGTAAAATTGGATCGGTTTGATGGTTGCAACTTTCTAAGATGGCAAAAGAAGATGCATTTCCTACTATCAACCTTGAAAGTTGTCCATGTTTTGACCACACCTAGACCAGAAAAAGAAGAAAATGAGTCTGTTGCTGCAACGAGAGAAGGGCAAAAATGGGAAAATGCCGATTATATGTGCAAAGGTCACATCTTGAATGGTTTGGTTGATGGCTTATTTGACACATACCAGAATGAGGCTACTGCAAAAGAATTATGGGACAAAATGGAAGCCAGGTACATGACAGAAGATGCAACAAGTAAGAAATTTCTAGTTAGTCGCTTTATTAATTATCAAATGGTTGATGGGCGTTTTGTTATAGAATAACTACGAGAAATTGAAAGAATGCTTAATCAGTTTAAACAATATAAAATGAAAATGGATGAAACTATAATTGTATCCTCCATTATAGACAAATTTCCTCCATCATGGAAAGACTTTAAAAGAAGTCTAAAACACAAAAAGGAAGAAATAACTCTTGAGGCTTTGGCAAATCATCTTCGAATTGAAGAGGAATACAGGAAACAAGAACAAGTTGTTGTTTCTGGTGAAGCCAAAGTACATGTTGTAGAGGAAGGACAGACCACTAAACCTGCCAAAAAGAAGTTCAAGCAGATTGCTAATGGTCCAAAATTCAAAAGACAAATAAAAGCACATGTTTCTATTGTGAAAAATCGGGACATTTCAAGAATGAATGTCAATTATTGAAGAAGAAAAATAATTCTTCAAAAAGAATAGCTTTTGAAAATTTTATAGCTATGATTTCTGAAATCAATGTGCTTGAAGAAAATGATGCCTGGTGGGTTGATTATGGAGCAACAAAACATGTGTGCAATGATAAGAGTCTTTTCAAGAATTTCGTACCAAGTGAGTGTGAAAATTTCCTATACATGGGAAATTCTTCTACAGCAATAATTAAAGGCAAAGGGACTGTTGAACTTCAATTCACTTCTGGAAAAACTTAACTTTGAAAGATGTATTCTATGTTCCAGAAGTTAGGAAAAATTTAGTGTCTGGAAGTCTATTAAATAAGTTTGGTTTCAAGCTTGTATTTGAGGCAGATAAATTCATTCTGTCCAAAGGGGGAATTTTTGTCGGGAAAGGTTACATGTGTGATGGAATGTTCAAACTAAATATTGTCAATAATAAGATAGATGTTTCTGCTTATATGGTTGAATCTTCTTATTTATGGTATTATAGATTAGGACATTTAAATTATAGAAGATTGGATGACATGTATAAAATGGACTTAATTCCAAAATTCAATCCAAATATTGATAAATGTAATACATGCATGCTAACAAAAATAACTAGAAATCCTTTCCTAAAGTTAAAAGAAATACCAAATTACTTGAATTAATACATGGTGATGTGTGTGATATGCATAGTACACCTACATTAGCTGGAAAGAAATATTTTGTCACATTCATTGATGATTTCTCTAGATATTGCTATGTATATTTGTTGCATTCTAAAGATGAAGTACTTGATAAATTTAAGGTTTATAAATTAGAAGTTGAATTACAATGTGAATCTTTTATCAAGTGTTTAAGATCGAATAGAGGTGGAGAATATTATAGTCCAAGTTATTTTGCCTCCATTGGAATAATCCATCATATTTCAGCACCTTACACACCACAACATAATGGTGTAGCAGAAAGGAAGAATAGGGTCTTGGCTGAAATGGTAAATGCTATGTTATCATATTCAGGACTTGGAAAAGGTTTTTGCGGAGAAGCTTTGTTAACAGCTTGTCATATATTAAATAGAGTTCTTATAAAAGAAACTAAAATGACCCCATATGAGCAATGGAAGAAAAGGAAACCAAACCTTAATTATATGAAGGTTTGGGGATGTAGAGCTGTAGTTAAAATTTCGAAACCCAAAAGAAAGAAATTGGGTGAAAGAGGAATAGAATGCATATTCATAGGATATGCGTAACATAGTAAAGCATACAGGTTCATGGTAATTGAACCAAATGATTCAATTCCTGTCAATACTGTTATTGAATCAAGAGATGCAATATTTGATGAAAATAGATTCAAATCTGTTTTAAGACAACTACAACCACTACAATCAATTCAGTCAAATGTCATTCCATTGGAACAAAGTGAAGATAATGATGAATCTAGACCAAAAATAAGGAAAAGCAAAAGGGTTAGAAAGGTAAAAGATTTTGGTCCAGACTTTTATATGTTCCTTGTAAAAGGAATAGGGAAAAATATTGACAATAAGATTCCTTATTGTTTTAATTTACAATCAGACCCTGTTACATATGATAAGGCAATGAAGTCTCAAGATTTTGCATTTTGGAAGAAAGCAATCAATGATGAGATGGACTCAATAATGGGAAATAATACTTGGATTTTGGTTTATCTTCCATCAGGTTCCAAACCAATAGGTTGTAAATAGATTTTCAAAAAGAAAATCAAAGTAGATGGAACCATAGACAAATTCAAAGCAAGATTAGTAGCCAAAGGATTTACGCAAAAGCAAGGGATTGACTACTTTGATACTTATGCTCCAGTAGCAAGAATTGCTACAATTAGACTTTTAATCTCCCTTGCATCAATTAATAAGTTGGTAATTCACCAAATGGATGTCAAAATAGCATTTTTAAATGGTGAATTAGAAGAGGAAGTCTACATGGAACAACCAGAAGGGTTTGTTGTTTCAGGATAAGAGCATAAAGTTTGTAAACTTGTCAAATCATTGTATGGGCTTAAACAAGCACCCAAACAATGGCATAAAAAAATTGATGAAATTGTTTTAGCTAATGGCTACAACATAAATGAATCTGACAAGTGCATATATAGCAAATTTCAAAATGGTAAAGGTGTTATAATTTGCTTATATGTGGATGATATGTTAATTTTTGGTACGGATTTAGAACAAGTCGAGGAAACAAAGAAGTTTTTGTCAAAAAACTTTGCAATGAAATATATGGGTGTAGTAGATGTCATTTTAGGAATTAAAATATTTCGAGATGAAAATAACATAACTTTATCTCAATCGCACTACATTGAAAAAGTGCTTGAAAAGTTTAATCTTACTAATTGTATACCAGCATCTACACTCATGGATCCTCAAATTAAATTAATACCTAATGCCGGTATGGCTATTGATCAATTATAATATGCAAGAGTAATTGGTTGCTTGATGTATGCAATGACATGTACAAGGCCAGATATAGCATTTGCTGTTGGAAAGTTAAGTAGATATACAAGTAATCCAGGTACTTTGCATTGGCAAGCCATAAATCGAGTACTAAGATATTTAAAGAAAATAATTAATTATGGACTTTGCTATAATGGATATCCATCAGTACTAGAAGGATATTCAGATGCTAGTTGGATTACAAGTTTAGAAGATCATGCTTCCACAAGCGGATGGATCTTCATGCTTGGTAGGGGTGCCATTTCTTGGGGGTCCAAGAAACAAACATGTATAACTGATTCTACCATGGCAGCTGAATTTATTGCATTGGCTGCTGCCACCAAAGAAGTTGAATGGCTAAGAAATTTACTCTATGGTGTGCCTTTATGGCCTAAACCAATTTCTCCAATTTCTATCCGTTGTGATAGTGAAGCAACTCTAGCAAAAACATATAGCCAAGTGTATAATGGAAAGTCTAGACATATTGGATTAAGACATAGCTATGTTCGACAGTTAATTTTTGATGGAGTGATCACTATAACTTTTGTGAGATCTAGTGAAAACTTGGCAGATCCTTTAACAAAAAATCTTGCTAGAGATTCTGTAAATAAGACCTCAAAAGGGATGGGACTCAAGCTCATAAATTGAAAGTCACCAATGGTGGAAACTCGACTCAACGCTTGGTATAACATCAAGTCTTGAGTTCAATGAGATAAAGTACATCATTTGTATGTGGCTGCTAGCACTATAATATAATATATTTTATCTTAAGTGAAGTGCTAGGTACCCGTAATGATAAGGAAATGATGATTTATATATCTTAATAGACCCATAACATAATTTGTTAGAATGCTTTAGTTACGGGGGCATTCATGGGATCTACCTATGTGAGTGTGAAGTGTGGTCGCTTCTAGGAGTTCAAGAGCTTGGCTCTAACAGCACTCATGAAAAGAAGATATAGACGCATGGCCATAAAGGCATCGTGAGATACTGTGCATTCATTGGTATTGAAATCGTTGTGTGAGATGTATTCGGTTAACCAAATGGAATAGCTGGTTCAAAGCATAGTCTACCATGCAATTTCGATTAACTTTAATATGTTTTTACTAAGTGAAGGTTCAATCGGAAGACACCTTCATTTATGCAATTGATTTCTAAGATTATCAAAAATTTGAATTAATTTGAAAATGGTGGGGGATTGTTGGATATTTTCAAATATATATATATATATATGATTTCATATCTTAATAAAAGGAAAAATTGTGACTGTTGGAAATTAAATTAAAAAAAGGGTTGTGTCTGTTGGAAATAAATAAATAAAATTTTAAAAAATAAATAAGAAAAAGAGTTACGTCTATTGGAAAAGATCAACAGGAAGCAACTCTTTCAAACAGACACAAACAGTGTCTATTGGGAATAGGCATTTATGCTTATAAAAGAGACTCTCTTTATCCAACAGAACGTACATTAGAAAAACAAAAACTTTCCTTCCTTTCTCAAATTTCTCAAGTTTTCTTCTATACTATTTTCTTGCAGAAAAATATTATAGAAGTTTGATAATCTTGTTATATTCCGGTGAGTGCTCAGTGGATTGATTTCGTCAGTGCAAAACGCCGTCAATCATTGGCCTTCATTGTATCTTCAAGGTTTATATGCCGGAAACTCTTTTGCACACTACAAGTGGAGGCGAATAAAACTTTAAGGACAGTGGCATTGATACACGCCTTGAAGCCAATTTCTAAGTTTTCAGTTTGGTGTTCTAACAGTTTGCAGTCATCTTTCTAACGATGGAACAAGAAAATGGAGGTTTGTCTCATCAGAATATGGGGCAGAAGAAGACTTGACTCTAGCGACTAATGTCATATGAGTTTTAACCACCGAAGTCCAAGTATACATTTTACAAGTATTTGATTTAAACACAAAGATTTGTCATATATATAAGTAATTACAGTGCATTTAGATACAAAATAAATAATATTTTTAAAAATTGTAAATAAAAATATATAATTTTAATAGATGATAAAATGCATGCTTCTTCTTTTATATAGACTAATTATATATGTTACAATTAAAAGAAGCACATACTTGAAAAGGGTTTTATCATGACTTTGGTCTAATGGGGAGCTGAGTTGGAGAAGACGAAGATCGCAAGTGCTTGCTTTAGGCATGAAAGGGTTGCTTAATGTTTAAGAGGCATGAGGGATTCTACTATGACTTTGATTTGGGTTTCAATGGAGTTTAAAGAAGGCTTATTTAGAAAGGAATTGTGCTTTTTCCATATGTTTTTCTAACTTGTGGCTGCCAACAAGCGTGATGGATAGGTTGGTTTTTGATTTTGTCTAAAAATTTCCAATATCTTGGAAACAGGTTTATGGTTATTTTTGGCAGAAATGTATTGAAACTTTTTGTAACCTGTAAAACAAGTGTTCCAAGTAGAAGGTGCTATTGTTCTTTTGGTGTTTTGATATTTGTTTTCAGGTATAGGCGGTTTTTGTCAATTCGATGGTTTTTTTCTCTTAAACAAAGTTCATTGTATTAATTAAATGACTAAAAGAAATTTCACAGTTCAAGTAATTGAATTGATATAAAATTATTCACCTGAAAGTACCTAATGACAAGCCATCTAGAGAATATTTACATAAAGAACATTAAATCTGAGAGACACAAGCCAATGATCATTCCACTGCAACCAAATTAACTTTTTTTTTTTTCAAAACGAATCACACAATCACTTTGATAATTAGGTTAGAACTAAATGCATTATCATATTACAGATATTGCCATATCAACTATAAATTTTTTGTAAAGGTGGTCAAAATAAACATTTACCTTTCTAGGTTGAGGAAAGCTAGCTAGCATAGTTACTATAAATTTACATGTACGCTCTTTTATTTTATTTTCCCTAAAAGATAAGTTGTTCTATTGGGTAAAAGAAAACTACTTTTGAAGAAGTCATATTGATTTTAAACATTGATTTATAAAGTATTAAAAATTAGTATTCAATTAATAACTTGAAATTTGATATACATGACTTGTTAGAACAATGATGTGTTGGAATTCAAAGAGAATCGATAAAATCGACTTCAAAACGTGTTATAATGGTCACTATCTTTAAGGGTATGTTCGGTTTGCAGGAAGGAATAGAATGAAAATGGAATAGCATTTCATGAGAATAAAATAAGGAAAAAATAGCTATAATGTAAATTGGTTCATGAGAATGGAACATGATAAGAATTATTATTATTACTTATTCCATTGTTTGGTTGACAATAATAATTTTAGGAATAGCTAAAAAATAAGTGATAAATGACAAAAATACCCTTTAATAAAATTTAAGATTTTTAAGTAAAAAAAACCCAAATAATAGATGATGAGACAAAAATTATCTTTATCATAAACAAGTAATATTTTTACCAAAATACAAAAATAATTTAATAATAATTTTTAATAATACATGCTTTAATTTTATTTTGTTTAATAATACCTTTTGCACTAATTTCTTTATGATCTAAATAAATGGAATTAAGAACTTGTACTTCTATTGTATTCAATTGAGCCATAAGTTTTTATTTGGTTGTAATTACTAAAAGAAATTAAACTTCTATTTTTTTCTCAGCAGTAAACTTCTATTATATTTGTAAGACAATTATTACCACATTTAAATTTAATGAGATGCTACCTATATGAGCAATTGAAATAAAGCAAACAAAATGCTAGCACATGATGGAAATATTAATTCCAATTAAAAGAAGAAAAGGCAAAGGAAAGTGAATAAGGAATAAAAAATGAATTGGAAAAAAACTATGAAAAGAAGAAGGCAATAACAGAACCAATGAGGCAAATATCTCATCTTTGAAGCTCAGTGCCCCTCTCTCCATCTTCTTCTCCACCACCACTTGCTTCTTTCTTCACCAGCCACAATCATCCTTTCTTCACTACTAACCTAGCCATGGCATGCCCTTTGGCCCAAAGATAAATACAAAAAACCTCATTCTTACTTTGCAGCATAAGAAAACCCACCATAAACTAGTAGAGAGAGACAACATTCTTGAGCCAATGCAGTACTAGTAGAGAGAGGTGCGATAATATGTTAGTGCAATAAGCTTAATGTGTAAATATAATTCCAAGATGGAGTGATTTGGAATGTTTTTGAAATTTTGAAGATTTCTTTTCAATTTTGAGAAAATAGAGTTCTTTTAATCAAAATTCCCAATTTGAAAATGAGCAAGATAATTGACTTCTTGAAATATAAGAAAGTTTGAAAATGCAAATGAAATTAAAGAAGTAAGAAAAAAGAAAAATCAACACAATAATTTTTATAGAGGTTCGGCCTCTTTGCCTACGTCTTCTTCCTTAGATTCACTATGTAGCTTACAATCCACCATTGAATTAGAATTCAATACAATGCCTTTGTGGATCAAGCATAACCTTTCAATACAATACCTTTTTATGATAGAAGCACAATTGCTCTACCTTTTATCTTGGTTAAGGTATAACCACTCAAATGAATACAATGAGAGGAATGTAAGTGTAGTCAGAGTGCCTTTAAATAGGCTGAATAACAAATTAAGTACAGTGTTTGGTGAGAAAAAGAACAAGCAATGAAGGCTTAATAAATGCTACAATAAAAGACTTTAAAGCTAAAAGAAGAGTACAAGAGTATTGGAATATTTTTGTTGAATTTTTCTCTTTTGAGTTGTATTTCAAAGTCCTCCAACCTTCACAAATGTTGTGAGAGCTGGTATTTATAGTTGCTAAAGCTTCAAAGGTAGTTGGGAGTGCATTAAATGTAAAAATAGTCATTTTTCTCTTCATTCAAGGCTTCAATGGTCATATTGTATTGATACACATGTGAATGTATCGATGCATTACCTCTTTTATTTTTGAATTCTTGCTATAATGTATCGATACATTACCTCTTTTATTTTTGAATTCATGCTATAATGTATTGATACATTTTGCCATGCCTCGATATTTTTAAACTTCTTTGCAAGGGTTTGGACATTCTGTTGAAAATGTATCAGTACATTTGCTAATGTATCGATACTTTTGAGGCAATAAGCATTTTGTTGAAAATATATAGATGTATTTGATAAATGTATCGATACTTTTGAGCCAGTAAACATTTTGTTACGTTTTTATCGATACATTTTGAGAATGTATCAATAGATTGAGTTTACTTTTCAAATTTTGACTTTTCTTAAGAACGTGTATTGGTAGATTTCAATATCTATCGATACTTGACCATATGTTTCGATACATGAAGAACATGTATCAATAGATTTGGACTAAAATGCATTTTTCAGAGTCATTTTTCATTGTTTTTCTTCTCAAACTCATTTAAGAGTATTAAGGAATGTCTAGACTTGATATTCCAATACTTAAATGAATTTTGGTAATTTTCTTTTGTCATTTCAAAACACGGGATCAATTTGAAAGCTATAGAGCTAACACAATGGATGGTTGGTTTAGAGAAAGAAAGAGTCCCAAAGAGAGAGAAATAAAAATGGTTTAAATACCTAGGATTAATTGGGTATTTATATGAAAGAGTAGTTTTTTGTATTGTTAAAAGACATTTGGTCCAATCAATTTATAATTCTATTCCCACCCTTTTGGAATAGCCAATATCAACGAAGGGCTCGGTGTTGGTTGTTCAGGGTCTTCTTGGAATCACTATTCCATCCAACCAAATGTAGTCTTTGGTTAGTAATTGAAATAGGAGAATGGCTATTCCATTCCCCCTAACCAAGCATGCTGTAAGACTTATTTTGCTCTCATCACTTGTTATGCAAAAAGAAATGTGCGAATAGCCTCAAGGACACAATGAAGTCAACGTCTAACCTTGCTTTGCACTTACAAAATTAAACCATTAAACATGATTATAGGGTTGCAGAGTTATTATGGCCTTACAACCTCCTTTTCCCAGCTAATAGAATATAAAGAATTTGAATATCTTAGTAAGCAAATAGGAACTTAAAATGCTTATATATATATATATATATATATGCATGCATTTTTTTAAAATTTTTTTATTTATTTCATGCTTCAAACTGGTTGCTAGCAACTCTTTATATAGACTTAAAAGTGTTTCTTTATTAAAGACACAACCTTTCATTGAAGTGCCTCTTTGTCTTTGGGCACAGCTTTTAATATTATAAGACATAACCTTTGGATTATAGGTGTTTTTCTAATAGTAATATTATTAAGTGATTATGGACATAACTTTCATTTTGGAAATGCACCTAAAATCCCTTATCATTTTCAAAATTTTCAAATACCAACAACTTTGGAATTGTATGCATTAATGAAGTTATCAATAAGATTTGAACCTTGACTTGGTGAAATGTGTTATTGCTAGTCTGAATTATATGATTGATTAAGCATTGAACCACTGATTCTTCATTTACTAGTTGGGACACAAATCACACACGAAATTCTTACTCAATTTGTGTCTAGTTTTGCTAACACATTTATGGCCTTGTGTTATGCATCTTTTCATGGGTCTTTTTAGAGACAAACCTTTAACCCCTAGAAGCAGCAGCACTTCTCACTCACATTAATAGCACCTATCAAAAGTACCCTGGTAATTATGGCACTTCAACAAAGATATGTTATAGGTCTATTAAGAACTTATGTTCAACCTCACCTTTATACATTATAGGTACCAAGCACTTACACCTTGGGATGGTAAATATAAATCAGTGCCTGTAGTCATCCATGTGATGTCCTATGACTCATTGAACTCAAGACTTGTAGGAAACCACAAGTGTTGAGTTGAGCTCCACTATTAGTGATTTTATTTTATAGGCTTGAGACATATCCCTTTTAAGTTCTTTGATACCAAGTCTTTCGTAAGTTTTTTGGTAAATATATCCGTTAAATTTTGACTAGATCTCATATAACTTATAATATTATACCACCATTAATACTTTGTTGTAATACCCCTCAAAAATATTCTACTTAATTAATTATGTTATAAAAAAATTTAGTATTTATTAAGTTATAGTCTATATAAAAATAAATAAAAAAATATTAGTCTAATATTTTATAATTATAGTTATGACCTGGGGGTTTTTTTAATAAAGAGAGAAAAAAAAGAAAGGAATTTTTAACAAATAGAGTAGTTTTATTTTAGTGGTATTAGAGCCAGGTTAGGTATAATTATGTAGTCAACTATTTGACACTTATGCGAGATCTGAGAGATATGCAAAAAAAAAAAGAAGATAAGATTGGGACTTTTTTCTCAATTTATGTTTTATATACTTTTATGATTGCTTTATGTTAGTGTTTGATAGAAAGAAAAAAAAAACTTATGGATGTGATGTATTATAATGGCATGATCTTTGTGATAGTGTAATGATGGTCAAATTGTTGAAAAGTATTCTAATAGGCAATTAAAAGAAAGCTAAATCAGTAAGTCATATTTTTGGGGTTAATTGAAGGATTATTACTGTTGTGATGTAGATTTGAGATGGTATGTATTTATTAGTACTTGATAAGAATTGGAAATACATTTTCAGGAGACTTTTGAACATGTGAAGTTCTTGGGGTAAGATCAATATTATGAAAGTATATTTTGCTATTTTTGAGGTTACATTGAATGAAATATTAGAGTTCGTAGTGGAAGCATGATTTGGTTTAAGATAAGGATTGTTAGTAACTTAGCAAGTGATAGAACTATATACCAAATGGAGATTGATTGATTTATGTATTCATGGTGTATGATTATTGATTTAGATAATAAAGATAATTGGAGAACGTAGTTGAGTTGTGAAAAGTATGGCGTTTTTTGTTGTGTTGATCTTATTAGTAAGGAAGATTGATTGAATAAAGTGGAATTGCATTAAAGTTATGTTGTCAAGACAAGATGGAGATTTTTGAATTTGCATATTTGGAGTTTATGGAGTTCTAAGAAGTTTTGTACTGTCAAAATTGCATGTTGCTGTGAGCAAGAATTGAGATTTCAAGTTTTGGGATGTCTAATTAGTTAGCTGTATAAGATTTGGATTTATAATTATGTTGAATTAGTTACAAGTAGATATGTGATTTTTATGGGATATTGTTAGGTCACAAAGATGAACTCTTTTAGAGAAAGATTGTATGTGACATATGATCAAGAGTTGGACAAGAATTTTGAAGTTTAAGGAATTAAGAGTTTGAGGACCAAATTCTTTCAAGTGGGGGAGTATGTAATACCCTTAAAAAAATATTCTACTTAATTATGTTATAAAAAATTAGTATTTACTAAGTTATAGTCTATATAACAATAAATAAATAAAATATTAGTCTAATATTTTAGAATTGTAGTTATGGCCTTAGAGTTTATTAATAAAGAGAGAAAAAAAGAAGGGACCTTTTAGCAAACATAGTAGTTTTATTTTAGTGGTATGAAAGCTCAACTTAATGATATATGGATTTTGGAGTCTTTAGTTAAATTGATACTTAGATAAGAAGTTCAATTGATGCTTAGAAAATGACTTTGGAAATTTGTGGTGAGGAAAAGGTTGGTTAATTCGATGAAGAGTAATGCCTTGTTTATAAGTTGAAGTGATTTTGGTGTGAACTTTGATAAGATAGACCTTTTAAGCTCAAGGTTAGGGAAAAGAATGATTTTAATCTTTGGAGACACTATGGAATTGAATTTTGATTTTTGATCTATTGAGATTTTTGAAGTATTTTGACGGATGTTAAGTGAATCTTTGATCGAGATCTAAAGTATAAACTTTGAAGAGACTTTGGAGATAGTATATTTGGATTAGTGTGATATTGTTGTCTTACATACTTATGGGATTTATCTCATGAGTATGTGGCATTTGTTATGTCCTAAAACCTTAGGTTTGGGGCATGACAGTTGTCTTACAATTCTGAGTTGAAGTCCAATGTATCTATTCTTTCAATTATACACTTGACTATATGCTTTTGAAACTATAGCTTCAATGTCATAATGTATTAAAATTGGTTGCATTGGTTTTAGTCACAATGGAAATTCATACAGTAAATCTCTTAACCATTCCACTTCTTTAGTGATAGATGATAAGGTTATAAACTCTGTTACCATGGTAGAATCTGCTTCACATGATTGTTTCTTAGAACCGTAAGAAACTGTAGTATCTCGTACTTTGATATGGTGGCTAATAAAGCTTACGTGTGAAACCTCGATCTTCATAGACACGTAACTCGAGATGAAACTTATGTTTAAAGGTTTAATTGGAGCTAATGATGCTAGTTTTATATTACTTATAATTATTTATGTCATTATAGGAGTAGGATTCAAAAATAATTTCAATGGGTGAAGAAAGGTGCATAATGAGTTGTTGCGCTATTTGCATATGTTTTGGTTTTTTAAGCATATCTCCCACTAGAGGAGTCTAAATGACATGATTTTTGGACCATTAGAAAGCTAAGAGGCAGGGCTACAACTTTGATGTTTACCACTTTGCCCAGTTTTGATGGGAATGTGGTCAAAAACCTTTGTTAAGGTAAAAGTACTGCACTAAAAGAGCAAGTTGGATAGAACATTTGAACGTCGCGGTGCTGGAAATTGAGAGCCGCGGCCCTCACCATAATTTCCACAAATAACAAGTTTAGGGGATTTTTGAAGCTAGGACTTTTAGGGGCTACTTAAGGGACCTCTTTTAGAGGATTTTGGACATTTTCCCAATGTCAAAAGAGTAAAAAGATTGCACAAGAAAAAGAGGAAGACAAGTGGCCTTGTTAAGGGCATTATTGTAATTGCATGAAAATTTAGATAAGCTTTAACTATAAAATTCTCATTCTTCCAGCAGCTTCTTCATTTCTCCAGCAACTTCTTCTTCTTCTTCCTCCCATCACACGTTTCTCTCTTCTTCCATGAAAGCTTCTCTCAAGCTTCCATCACTCTCCCAAACTAACCTCAATTTTTGTGCTCTACACACCTTGTTGTAGGGTTTTTCATACTCTTTTATTCCCCCACCTTAAACAAACCCTTAAAAGTCTTTCTTCAATACTTTCTCTCACTAGATGAACTTTGTAGAGAAAGAAAGAGAGGTTTCATGATAGTTTGAGGACTCTTGGGACGAAATTTCATTACAATCCACCAAGGTGAGTGATGAATTAGGATTGGTTTTAAGTTATTGATAAAGGCTAACAATTAGAGTTATGAACTGTGTATTGCTGAAGTTGTTTATCTATTTCTAGTGTTACTAAAGTAGAGAACTGAATAGCCAATCAAATGGTAATGGAAGATAGATAGGAAGGGCTAGTGAAGCTTGATTTGGGAAAACAACTTTTGGAGTGATATTAATATAAATTGGATTGGCTGTGATGTTTTTGTGCATGATAGGTTCCAACGAGGCCCTCAGCCCTATTTGAACTGTTAGGGAAGTTAGAGTCCATTAAAGGTTCACCAAATATCGGTGAGTGAACTTGCATTAAAATGTTTTGCGATATACATATATATGTTTGACTGAATCCCCTAAAACATTTTATTGGTTTTTCTTCAAAACTTGCACGGGAACAAACCCTTATGAAATGTTTTTATGTTATGAAATGAATAGTGTGATGACGGTGGTGATAGAAATGGATGGTGATATTATCCGGCTATGTGCACGATGTGGTGGGATGCACATGAGTTGGGTGAGATAGGATGTCTGGCCATGTGCACGATGTGGTGGGATGCACATGAGCTAGGTGAGTTGGGATGTCCGGCTATGTGCACGATGTGGTGGGATGCACATGAGCATGGTGAGTTGGGATGTTTGGCTATGTGCGCGATGTGGTGGGATGGGATGCACATGAGTTGGGAGAGATGGGATGTTCAGCTATATGCACGATGTGGTGGGATGCATATGATGAATCTTGAAAATTTTCCATTTATTTGCAAATTGATTTTATTGCAACAAAAAACATTCTATTTATACTGCCTTGCTTGGATAATTGCTGAAAATTTCCTTTCTTTCCAATTTCATGCTGAATATGGTTCTTTCATCATTAAATGATTTTGCAACCAAGGGTTTAATGGAGGGATTTTAATAAGAACTTGAACTAAATGGCATTGTTTTCAATAAGTGCATCATGTTTTCTAAACCATTACTTGTCATTGCTTGTTCTTTTCCTATGTTCACTCACTGAGTTTGTACTCATGTTTTTAAAATTCATGTTTTAGGTTTCCTGAGTTAAAGGTGATTGAATCCTAGGATAAGGTGATCCTCCCTATCCATTGCCCGGTAGGTACCATGACATTAAATGTTAGCAACCGTGACCAGAGTCACTCCGCTGACGGTCAAGGCCTAATTATGTGTATATGAATACTTGAGGTGAAATACTAAGATTCATTTGTCAAGCTATATATGTATATTATGGTAGATGATGCCATTATGAATGCATAATTGGGTTTTATAAATTGTTTTCAAAGGGACTATATTTGAACATTGTGAATCTTGGATTTTAAAGGGATATGAATTATTGTATAAGATTATATAAGAGGCTTGCTTGGGCTTAGTGGGCTGAGCCCATTGGGCCTTTGCTCTGGACATGGCCCGAAAATTGGGTTATGACAAAAACAATACCTCCACAAATTATAAAAATCCAACATGCAATAAAAGTATAAATCTTTTCTATTTGAGTTCCAACTAGCATTTGTAAACCCTTCTAAAACTAAGAAAAATCAGAATACCAAATGCCATAGTTTATTGTACTCATTAAGTACTTTAGAACTTTATTAATTGCATACCAACGAACTTTACTTGGATTATTTGTAAACTAACTTAACATCCCAACCGCAAAAGCGATGTCTAACCTTGTACATACCAAACATTCATTAGACATTGTATTACCCTTGCATATTCTAGTTTCGCTAATAGCTTGTCTTTGTTTGGTACTAGCCTTAAATTAAAACTATAAGGTATAAATACAAGTGTACAATCTAACTTACCAAACTTTTTTACTATCTTTTGATTGAAATGAGATTGAGATAATATTATGCCATCATTATCTCTTATTATTCTTATACCAAAAATAACATTTGTCACACCTATATCTTTCATGTTAAAATTTTTTGACAAGAACCTTTTTGTATCCCCAACTTATTCCAAGTCGGTACCAAATATTAACATGTCATCCACATATAGACAAATAATAAACCTTTGCCATTACTGAATTTACTATAGACACATTTGTTAGATTGATTAACCTTGTAGCCATAAGTTAGAACAACCTCATCAAACTTATGAGACCACTATTTTGGTGCTTGCTTTAATCCATACAAAGACTTAACAAGCTTACACATTTTCTTTCATGATTAGGAATCACATACCCTTCACGTTGCTTCATATATACATCTTTATCTAATTCACTATTTAAAAATGCCGTTTAAACATCCATTTCATGAATTACCAATTTATGAATTGATGCAAGTGTTTTCATCACTCTAATTGTAGCTATTCTTGCTTTTGGTGCATATTTGTCTAAGTAGTCAATTCTTTCCTTTTGTGTAAAGCCCTTAGTCACTATCCTAGCTTTAAACTTATCAATGGTTGGACCAACTTTTAATTTTTTCTTGAAAATCCACTTACAACCTATAGACTTGAAACTAATCAAATTCCAAGTTTTATTACCCATTATCGAGTCCATTATATTTCTTAAAGCTATTAAGAATGCGTTCAATCTCATGAAATTGATCCATAACAGAGCAATCATCTACCATTTTATAATTATTGAAACAACTAACTAGAAATTTCTTACTGCTTTTGTCTTTAGCCATGCCTATTGCCTCTAACTTGTCCTGAAGTTGTTTTGCATTAACTTCATTTTGGTACACATCAAATAATGCATTTGACATTCCATTAAGAATGTCACCCATGCAAATGTAATTGTCATCATCCCATTTTTTCTTCACACAAATTTGATCCATAGATTCTTTTTCATTTTTGTGTGGGCTTTGTGTAGTTAGAACATAGGCAACTTTGAGAGTTATAAGAAGGAAGTCCATCTTTTTTTGCCAATGGATAAAATTCATTCCACAAAACAATATAATTTTTTTTTTGAAAAGCATGAATTTCATTAGTATAAAAAGTGATCTAATTTGACAATGTTGATAACCATCTCTTTTAAGGAACTCTTTTAAGGAAGCCATTTGTGTCAAATTCCAAACACATGAAAATAAATCTTAAAATTGTTAGAACAATGTGGTGTTGGAATTGAAAGAGAATCGGCTAAATCGACTTCAAGGTGTGCTATAATAGTCACTATCTTGAAGGCTTGTTTCATCCTCACCACTTGGTATGTAAAAAAATATGTGTGAATAGTCTAGAGGGTACAATGAAGCTGACGCCTAACTTCATTTTGCACTTATGAGATTAGATTGCTAGACATGACTAGAAGGTTACAGAGTTATCACAGCTTTACAGCCTACCTTCTGCATCGAGTAGAATATAAAGAATTTGGATATTTTAGTAAACAGTAGGAACTTGAAGTACTTATATGCCTTCATCTAAATGTTTTTATTCACTTCATGTCTCAAACTGGTTGCTAACAAATCTTTATATAGACTTGCAATTATCTCTTTATTAAGGATATAACCTTTCATTGAAGTGCCTCTCTGTATTTGGACACAACCTTTAATTTTATAAACATTACCTTTTGATTAGTGGTGTTTCTTCAATAGTCATATTAATAAGTGATTATGGACACAACATTTCATTTTAGAAATACACCAACATGACTAACATGTATACATGCACGTATTTGGTTAGTTTAAGGATTGTGAATCATAAATGATGTGAAATAGTGTAAATTAATTCCTACTTATTAAAAATAACTTAATGTCACAACACGTAGGTCTGAAAACTCAATCGCCTGATGCATAAAGGGGAGTCACCACCAATTTTATCATAATTTTAAAAATTTTCCTCAATCGAGAATTTTAAGAAAATTGTAGCTCACAACTTTCTTAAAATTTCATTATTGGTTAGATTTTCAATTACTTGCATAGTTGAAATAAAATACATATGATGCAAGTAAATATATACCATAATGCAATTTGAGACCTCCAAAATGAAAACTTCAGCTCTAATGGCTGGGATTTCTCTTGACCCTAGGGGACAATTCTTTTTAGTTATCTGTTATATATAGTAGTTAGATAGCTTATTATTTTGTATAAGAACCCTTGCATTTATACTTCTTAGTATCGCTTACTATCTTTTTTTCCATTTAAAAAACCTTTAATACTATGTCAAGTCTTAACTAACTTTGTCACGTGCCGAGACGTTTATCTAACTGTATGCAACCTTAAACTCTGAAAATTGAGTTTAAGATAATCTCGAAACCCGCAAAGCAACAAAAGCAAAAAAGAGAAAGGAAGAGGAGATAGGTTTAGAGAAATGGAAGTGTTATCTCTCAACTTGTGTGTTACAAATGAAGTGAGGGTATTTATATATAGGCTGATAGCCTTGTTTATAAGATTTGAATATAAGATAAAGATAATACTAAGTGATTTAATTTAAATGGATAATATTCAAATTAAATCTTAATTTAATTTAATCAAATTTGCATATATATATATATATATTTATATAAACAAATTCAAAAGTTCAAATTAGATTGAACATTGGTAAGAGTGTGTGGACATTTCTACCAATGGGACATGAGCTAAGCCTTTTGTTTGACCTAGTGGGTTGCTTGGCCTGTTGGTCTGTTTGAGTTGCGTGACCTACTTAGGCTGCTAGCTTGTCTGATGGACTTGTGCTGATCTTAACTCTTGAGCCGTGACAACTATGACCGAGTTGCCAATTTTTTGTTGTACATATACTAAAAATAGGAGTAGAAATATTCTACTGTAAATCCTGCCAGCTGATCGATATTTCTCATTCATTGCCCCAATACTTATACAAGCGCCGTGCTGGAAACTAATTTGATCTTTGCTTCCATGGTCCTACTCCGAAGACAGCTATGCAATCTTAAAAAATTTAATTTGTCTTGTGAAAGCTCTGCATTGCCTAAATCCAACAAAGTCGTCTCCCTAACTTGTTAGACATGGCATAATAAATTATTCTTTGAATTCATCGTGCCAGTGTTGCGCAAATTGGGCTGAATTACGACTGGAAAAAGGAAGTCAGTCTCATAGAACAGGGCCACAAGGGTCAACACATGATACTCTAAGTCTATCATGTCAACACAGGCGCTTAGTCTCTGCCACTAATTAAGCACTAGTGTCACTTTCATAAATTATTGATTTTAATTGGCATACCGAGTGTCTGGAGCTTCGTCTTTTTCATTTTTCATTTTCCATTTTTTCTCCTCTTAATTATGGTTTTGTTTACTTGTAGCTTTTTGCTATTTATTTTTTATATTTAAAATTAGAAAAAAAAAAGTAATTTTAAGTGGGTTTAGATATAGAAACAAAATAATATTTTCAAAAATTTTAAATAAACTATATAATGATATAAATAAAAAATGGTGGTTTTATTTTTATACAAACTAATTACATTATAATTGGTGTTATATTGAAATTATTAGGCTATCAATAATGAAATATGAATTTCATTTTCTCTATATAGGAAATTTATTAAAATAATATATTCCTTAAAGCATAGACCTAAGACTTTTATATTCGAGCTCTTTCAATGACGAGCGACCATCAACATTGCCGTTAGCATAGCCGATGGGGCGGAAAGGTAAAGGTTGACGTTGGACTCTAGGTCAAGGTCTTAGCAATTTGCACGCATTGGCGAATCACTAGCAAGGAGTCAAAGCTCTCTCTATCTATCTTTGTCTTTCTCTCTCATTCCCTTGATCAAATTTTATAGAATAGCTAAATACCATTTATTAATTATATATATATCGAAAAAAATGTAGTATAATTTGTTTAAATATTTAATTTATCATATACATATATATGATATCAAGGATTAAAACTACTTTCTAATAACAAAACATTAATAGTTTAATTTTCACTTAAAAAATTAAAAAAAATTCAGTAGCAATAGAAACCGTTTAATGTAATACTAATAAAATTCTCAAGCTTTCAAACTAAAAATATGATGCCTCAAAACTACATATTTACAAAAATTGAACTGGATTAAATATTTATGGTTGTATGAGTACAATATTACGTAACAAAACGAAATATACTTTGGTTTAAAATTAATTTTTTAAAAACCTCAAATATGAACATGTCATTGAACACTAAACATATATTGATTGGAACGGGTTTCATATATAGTCCTGCTCGTTGGTTTTTTATTGACTGCCTGATCTTTTTGTCTTTCTGTGGTAGCATCCTTCTGGACTGGATTCCCCTCTCTTCTTTGTGGTTCTTTGATTGAAAAAGGGGCTGTTCTGTGACTTTAGACAGCCATTTTGATTTTGGAATTTTGGGAAGAAAAGACGTGCTTGAAGATATTTTGAGTTTTTGCTTTTTTCTGGGTAGAGAGCTTTCTTTTGTTTCTTTAGCTCAGGAGAGGAACAGAAATTGCAATTAATTTTTGTCAAGCAGTTTCCCTGTGTTTTTTATATATGTATTTATCTTTATGCACAAGCTTGATATTTGTTTTTGAAATGCACAAACTTGATGTTTTATGCCAATAAACGTCTTTTAACAAACTGTTAAAGACTTTGGATGATATGACGGCTTAATGCTAATAAAATCATCTTTCAAAAAAAAAACAAAAAAGATATATAACGAGAAATAACTTTTTCTCATCTCATAAATTTTACCGAACCTCACCTCGGGATTCAAACTCGATACCTCCAAAATAGTCTTTTAACTTTAATACTGGGATATCCTCTTTGAGATAATTCTTGCTAGTTATCTTCTAAATATAGGAATTAGATAGCTTAACATTTTCTATAAGAACCCTTGCAATTAAACTTTTTCCATCGCTTACGATCATTTGTCCATTTTAAAACCTTCACTATCATTCCGCGTCCCTTGCAATCAAATGTGGGAGCTGGTTGTGACCGAGCTGTCTATTTTCTTGTGTATAAGCCAAAAATGGGAGAATCCTGCCAGCCCATCGACACTGCTCATTGGTCGCCCCAATTATATAGGAACCGTGCAGGAAACTAATTTGATCTTTCCCTTATTAAATTTAATTTGTCTTGTGGAAAACTTTGGTATGTCTAAATACAACAAAGTCTCTCTTAACTTGTTAAAATGGCATAATTTATTCTTTGAATTCATCTTACCAGTGTTGGGAAATTTCGGCTCAAGGACAACAAAGAAGCGGTTAGTCTCATAAAACAGGACCATGAGGGCCATAACATTTAAGTCGGTATTGTCAAGACAGGAGATTAGTCTCTGCCACTGAGTAAATTCAATCACCATCCTAATTAAATATATGAATAAGTAGGTTTACAAAGCTTGGAGAAGTAAATTCAACACCACCTTTCTGAGTTTGCAAAAGCAGCAGAGGGGTAGAATTTTCTCTTTTCAGTGGCATCAATCATTTTCACACATGAAATTCATTATTCTTTAAACAATTTAATTTCTAAAACAAGCCGTAGCACACATCTGTTGTATTTACAAGTAGAATTTTCTTTTTCCTTTACTTTTTAATTTAAAACGAAATAAAAAGAAACGTATAGAATAAGCAATGATTACTTAGTTTGATACGATATTTTAATTTGATAAGAGCATCTTGTGTAGTATAAATATCTGACTCTGGGTGCTACGTCTTCACAGCTTAGCAATTGGCAAAATCTCATCTACAGCTATCTCTTCATTGTAAATAATGACTTTAAACTTCGTCTTGTTTTTCGTTTTTGGGATTTTGGCATCTCAAGCCATGTCCCGCACAATGAATGAAGCTGCCATTGCTGAACACGAGCTATGGATGGCTAAATATGGTCGAACTTATCAGACCAAAACTGAGAAAGACAGACGTTTCAAGATATTCAAGGAGAACTTGGAATACATTCAGAACTTCAACAATGCTGGAAATAGGAGTTATAAGTTAGGCATTAATGAGTTTGCAGATATGAGCCATGATGAATTCGTTGCGGCTCGTACTGGATACAAGAATCCAGGTAACCTAGCAACATCATCACCATTTAGCTATGCAGAGTTTACAGATGTTCCAACAAGCTTGGATTGGAGGGAAAACGGCGCTGTCACCGCTGTTAAGGACCAGGGAGATTGTGGTAAGACTTGACTAACGTCTTTCAACTTATGTTTTAAGAAAAGTTTGACCAAATTGTACAAATTATTATTTATTTTCTTAAGTGATTTTATTGGTTAAGTTTAAGTCTCGCGTTTCCTTTACTCTAATAAGCAAGTCAACCTCTCCTCTTTTTACTAATTGATTTTACGTTAGATGCTTAACATGTTTTCCGAGCCATATTTATTACGTTCTTCTTGCTTGTTGCCCCTTATGAGTGAATACTTGTATCTCATATAGTCTTGGATTTTTCGTGTTTTATATTCAAGTTGGACGTCTGCCTTTTCATCTATTGTTAATTGGTTTTAGGTTAGCTGCTTTATATATTTAACATGGGTTATTTTGTTCCTAGGATGTTGTTGGGCATTTGCCGCTGTTGCAGCCGTGGAAGGCATTAACCAAATTAAAACTGGAAAGCTGATCTCATTGTCCGAGCAACAAGTATTAGACTGCAGCACAAATGGCAACAACCATGGTTGTGGGGGTGGTTCCAAGACAGATGCCTTCCAATACATTATGCAAAACGGTGGATTAACCACAGAGGACAATTATCCATATCAAGCAACGCAAGGAGCTTGTGACAAAGAGAAGGAGACATCGCACGTTGCTGATATCAGTGATTATGCGAGGGTACCCGCCAACAGCGAGGAGGAATTACTTAAAGCTGTATCAAACCAACCTGTCACAATTAGCATTGAGGCTAGTGGAATGGACTTTAAATTTTACGAAAGTGGAATCTTCAGTGGAGATTGCGGAACTAATCTAAACCATGCTGTCACTGTTGTTGGATTTGGGACCAGCGTAGACGGAATAGATTACTGGTTGGTCAAGAATTCATGGAACCAAAGTTGGGGTGAGAATGGCTACATAAAGATGCAGAGGAATGTGGATGCCTCGGAAGGCCTCTGTGGCCTTGCCATAAGACCAGCCTATCCAATTGCATAAGCATTCACATATGATGGGGCATTCCTTTTGTTTGAGATGTCTTCTTATATATGTATTAAATAAAAAGAAAGGGAAGGGTTATTTCCTTTAGTTTAGGATATGTTTTGGTTTTATTTTTCTACGTATCGTTTGCTCTTAAAAGCAAAATGCAAATGGCATAATGTAGGGAAAGTTTTAAAAACAATTATCATATAGAAGCATGATTATGATTATGATTTTACTTTTACATATATTGCAATTTAATATTTACTAAGTAAAAAATGCTAGTACTGTTTTTGTTTCCTTTAATGTAGGATTTGTTTCGGATTTATGTTCCTTTATAACTTTTGCTTCCCAATGCAAGATGCAAATGGCATTCATCAAATCTTTAACAACGAAAGTCATATATATATATATATATATATATATATATATATATATATATATACATATATATAAAAGCATAATGATTTACAATTTGACCTTTTATTTATAGAAGTATTATATTTAGACTACAAAGAGTAAATAATAACAATAACAACATATATGTACATATAAATATATATACTTAAAAACTTTTACAAAATACATGCTAGATCACTTCTTATGGGTGCAAGGGATATACTTTTAAAAAAATCAAATTGATTTAAAACATTTAACATATGAGCATTAAAAATTAATGTTCAAATCAACTTGGAATTTAATATATATGACTAAGATGTGTATATGGTCATTTTAATGTTACATGACCAATATGTGTATAGGCGAGCTCTCTATGTGTGTAGGAGGAAGCCTTATCTCCTGAGCTAAAGGCTTAATTGAAGGGGGTGGTGCTCCTATAAAGTAGGAGAGATAGATTGGTGTGGCTACATGATTTTTTTTTTTTAAATTATAAGATCATTTCCATGATTAGAACAGGGTAAACCCTTTACAAAAAAAACAAAGTAATGTCACTATATCAATCTGGGTATTTTGTAATCAAATTGACTTACAAAAATATGGCCAATAGCAAAAACTAAAAACTATACACATTTACAACTCAATCTTACACATTCACAGCTATACATCCAAATCTCTCAAACGATTCCAAACAGAACAAGCATAAAAAAGAAACAGTACCATTTGCATGTTTCCTTTTCCTCCAAATCCTTGCATTCAAGATCCTCAACTCCATTAACACTACACTACCCGCAGTATTGGGCTTGTTAACCATGGTGTTGCAGGCCCCTCAACACAACCAACCACTGATTAGGAAGAAAATTGGAGCAGGTCATCCATTCTATCAACACCCAATTTAGCAAGGTTATCCGCTTACTCATTAGCTACCCTTGGAATAAGTTAGCTCTGCTAGTTACCCACTTTGGTTTTAAGGGATAAGATGTCACAACCTCCATGGAGCAGCCTCTGGTTTGGTTATTCAAGTAACTGCATTCCTAGAGTCAGTTTCAAAAATAATACCAGCAAGGTTAGCCCAAGAGGAAGTTGCAAAGATGATCATAGCCTTTCCTATCGCCATAACTTCAGCAATCACTCCAACCTGCCTTTTTAAAGAAAATAAGCTTCACCTCTCCCAAATCATTCCATCGCATATCTCTAATCCCTAGTTGACCCCGGCAGCCTCGTGCAGCCCCATCCATGTTGAATTTGAGCCATCCTTTAGGCGGATTCTCCCACAAAACAACACTCTTGATTGGCTTATTTATGGCTGTTGCACAAGCCACTTGTGGAGTATTGGCAATGTCTGAAATAGATCCATTTTCAATTGGCCACTTGGATTTGACCCACCAAGCTAATCTCATTTTAATAATGTCAAAAATCTTGGTAGCATCCTAAATTTTCCCATCGAAGACCACTTCATTTTTTAAAAGCCAAATAGACCAAGGTATCATGAAGAAAGATATTTTCCACACTTTTCTTTTAGTTATTTCCACACTAAATGAGTTCCATGCAACAAAAATAGACTTCGCATCCCCAAGGATACGGCCTATAATTCCCCATTCTCCACACCACTTACTCCACACCTTACATGACTCCACACAAGCAACGAAAAAGTGGTTAATTGACTCCATTTCTTTGTTGCATAAAACACATATGGTCACTTCCTTGCATATAAGATTCCATTTAAATAGTTCTTTTGTGACTGCTACTCAACCATTGATGATTTACCACACGAGGACCTTAACCTTTGAAGGGGCTAACCCTACCCAAACATTCTCCTAAAGGGCACCATTCGCCTTATTGTTGTTTAGCACCACTTTATAGAAGGAGCTTAGGGTGTATTGCCCACTTGGAGTATGTTTCCATATTATAGATAGTCAATTTTGGTTAATACCTATTTTTTAAAGAATTACTTTATGGCATAATATTATACAAAGAATAGTGAGAATAACCATTATAAGTGAAGCACTATTTCACGCAGAACAACACAGGGAACAACTAGAATAAGTAGAGCACTACCCAATGTGGAACAACTAATACAAATAGAACAGCTACTTCATATAGAATAACCACTTCACTTGGATGGTCATGAAAGCAACTCAGAATAAGTGACGAGATTCATGGGTTACTTTCATTTTGGGATGTTCCGAAGAGTTTGGCTTGGTAGCTCAGATATGGAGGTAGTTAAAAGGTCTTCCTCTTAACCTTTTCCTGAAGTGCAAGTGTTTCACTCTTTTACCTTATTCTCGTATACTAGTTCTCATACACCTTCTTCTCTTGTACCTATTCATGTATATCTTCTTCTCTTTTATTTGTTCTTATACAGCTTCTTCTCTTGTACTTGTTCACGTACAGTTTTTTCTTTTGTACGTTTTCACGTGTACTTCTTTTCTATTACATTTTGCTTGAGAACAAGTCTTAATACACCCAATTACAGTAATGGTTACTCACATTAATATTCTTTACAATAATGTCATTCATCAGGCCCATTAAAGTCTATTCTTGAGTAATTACCACTTTTAGCACTATATATAGAGCCTCACAATTCATTTACAACAGCTCTTCTCTCCTTCTCGGGAGCTAACACATTATCCTCTAGAAAGCTTTTCTCTCTAAATTCTCTCTCCAATTCTCTTCTTATTATCTTCCACCTGCTACGACACTCAGTACTTTAGGAACTGCTCCAATCTTCCTTTTTGTCACCTCTGGTGCATCCTTGACTTGTTTGCAACGCTTTCTTTCCCTATGACAAGAACCCTATTTACATATATAAACTCGTCATCAATGTTATGAGCAAGAGAAAAATCTTTCAAACAACCATTAAACTGTTCCCACACCATAGTTTTCCAATTAAAGACTCTTCCCCTAAGCTTCACACTCTATTGCCATTCATTATTTACCTAGGATCCAAACTCACTAAATTTACTGGTTTTATTTACGGCTAAAACGAAGATGCGGGAGAAGGCAGTTTTAAGGATGATGCCTTTTATCCATTCATCCTTCCAAAACTGTACATTGGCCTTGTTCCCAACTAAGTAGCCAATATCTGTAGACACAAAAGAAGAAAGACTCCCCGAAGGGGTTAGTGAACAAAATGGCTACATGATCCTAAAGGTGTTATATTTCTTAGGTTGTGGGGGTTATAATGGGTATGCCCAAATTCCATTGAAACATTAATGAGATTTCGGGATGAGTGTTATTGGTGGGGTACCTTTAGAAGGAGATGAAGTATTGTTTGTAGTGCCATGTATTGGTCTATTTGGTTGGTCTAGAATGACAATTTTTAATTGTAAAACATGAGACGGAGGAGAGATCTTATTTTTGATAAAATTGAGGTCTATATTTAGGTGACAACTCGTGAGGGAAATGAAATGGTGGATGACATTGGATGGTGGGTGGAACCTTAGAAGTTTGGTAGTAGGAGAATGACCATTGATTCTTGATGTGGAATTGAGTGGACAAATCCCAATCCCAATGAACTCAAATTAAATGTGGATAGATCCGTTATAGGTATATTGGAATTGACGGGGTGTAGTGGGGTGGTGCTTCGTGATGTAGAAGGCTCGGTTGTTGAATTGTTTTTTGATCCACTTGACATTCAAGAATCAAACTTTGTGTAATTAATAGCCCTTAAACATACTTTAAAAATGGTTATAGCTTCCCCTTATGTGGAACGGAAAAGATTGGTTATCGAATCCGAGTACTTGAGAGTGACCCTATCTTTGGTTTGGGAGTCACTCGAGAGGCCATGAATCTATTGGAAGATCTTTAATGACATTGATGCTTATCTACACTCGATTGGAAACTATGAGTTTACACACACTATGAGAAGCTAACTCCTTTGTGGATGCTCTAGAGAAATTCGGAGTGAAAGGGAAGAAATGCTCTTTGTACGGTGGTAATGCGAACTATGTTTGAGTTATGTATGTTTGGGTGAAATCTCCTGATATTGTTGTTTACTTTTGTGGGTGCAAAACTGGTTTGTTGAAAGACCCGGTTGGGTTGTTATATGGTGCTATGTTTCAGATTTAAGCATTCATTGCTAGATCTTATAGGACTAGGCAATATTATGTACTGTTTTGTCCCTTGTGACCTATTATCATTAATAGAATCACGGATGATTGAGAAAAAAATAATTTAACTTAATTCCTACTTATTCAAAAATAGTAACTTAAAATATTTGCTTAATTTGGATCTAGATGCAATGCACCAAACTTCTTAAAATCTTAATTTTTGGGCAACGCATGTGTAGCAAAAACTAATATTTATAAAAATCTCGATCATTGTTACCAATTTCAAATTAAATTCATCACTTTAATTAACTTCTCACTTAAAAAAGATCAGTATTAGTACGTAGTAACAATTATATCTTTTTAAAATGAAAAAACTATTATAGAGCAAGAATAACATCGAATATTCAGTTTTATTTCATTGCTTCATGTTTACAATATGCCAAGAGAAATCCACACTGTGAACTTTATACCTTCAAATTTTGTATCTAACTCAAACCCCATTAAGTAATTAATCCAATAAATAGATATACCAAATGGTAACATATTGCTTTATTTGCTGTAATTTGTAAAAGACTGCTGTCACATTAGTGAGGTGGGGGAACTTGACTCTGGCAATGCCTCTAATTTCCAATTCCAAGCTCCACTTCACCTCGAATGCATCTAATTTCCAGCTCCAGGACTTGGAACTGACGAGTCATGTACCACAATTTTCATGGTAATGTGCCCCCCGTTAACAGCCATTGCTGGACCATGTTTACTCGAAGAAGAAAGTGGCGCAAGTACCTTAACAGGAGCATTAACGCCCTTGCTGAAGGCTTTTCTGGCTTGAAAAGATGGTGTATGGCATACCAATAGTACAAGAAAAGTTATGAAAATAATTCTTTTGAAATGAGCCATAGAGGTGAGATAGGAAAGCTAGAAAAACAAAGGCTTAATGCTGCAAGGAAGGTAATTTGCTGTGGTCTTGTGAATGGGATTTTGGTTGGCTTGTTTGCTAATCTATTTATAGGACTCTACAGAAGGAGAGCATGAGCATCAAGTTGAATTGGCTAAGATGAATTAAGTTTCAAAGACAGATGAATTCCTTGACTGGATTTTCTGTATGTTTTTGGGAAAGCCTCATTGAAAATTGGTCAGGTACATCTGAACTAAATAGCCGCCCATATACCTCCCCTTTTTCCATTTTTTTCCCCAATAACTTCACTCCATTGACCTGGGAGAGTATTTGGGACCTGCTTCAATGGCAGTACTAAATACAATAAAACAGAGCAATGGAATCCTGGCA
Organism: Theobroma cacao; assembly: GCF_000208745.1. Taxonomy (NCBI): domain Eukaryota; kingdom Viridiplantae; phylum Streptophyta; class Magnoliopsida; order Malvales; family Malvaceae; genus Theobroma; species Theobroma cacao. Next base: position 7,929,627 of record NC_030856.1, read on the forward strand.
GAATCTCTCTCTCTCTTTTTCCATGGCTTTTCCCATGGTTGTCCAAATGAGATAAGTGTATGGTAGAATTACACTATAATACAGAGCTAAGGACTTCCTGGTATTGCTTTTAGTTTCTGCAGGTAATATTGCGCACAGCAGTGACTTTGCAAATTCCTTTCTCGGAAGTTAAAGGACTTCCTGATTCATTGAACATAAACAATGGACTTGAAAGTAGAACATTGAAAATGGTGTAATGCACTTATTTTAGTTGCGTATCGGGCTTTAATGTTACACTACTAAGACATATATATGCTAGGACTTATTGGATTCCATTGTCAACAGTACTTAAGATCAATTTTAGAAATAATTGGACAGCATAGCTCTTTATGATTGCAAACATGGAGAATGGGCCCAAAAGAGAAAGACAACATGCACAGGCAATTTTAGGCATGATTGCATGCGTATTGCATCATATTAGTTTTTGTTTTTGGTAAAAAAAAAATCTAGGAACAGATACGTTGCTCCTAACTCTCCAAAGTTAGGGCTTGACCTCTTGCACTGGATAACCCCAAGACAGCCATTGATAAAGTTCTCTAACTCGGGACCACTTAGGCTGAGAATAACTAACTTTCTTACATTACCAGGTACTCTACTGTTTAATGTTAACGCTTGAATAAAGAAACTAGGAATTGTAGTGGAGTCTGCCAGGTATATTTTGGTAGTTCATAAAGCAGCATTGCCTCGGTATTTAGTGTACATGAAACAGGATTTATTTCAAGAGATATGCTGAAAATGCATACTAGTTAAATTGCAAATTTCGATTCATTTCTAGCAATATAGGCCAAATTAACAGGATCTTTATTTCTTATTCATTGCTATTTGATATACTTACTAGTACGTATGTTTTGAGAGAACAGCTCCCAACCCTCATTTATAAAAGAAAACTGCATATGTATATTCGTATATTGCCATTTGTTAGTATGGAAAAGAATTAAACGTGTAAAGTATGGAACTACTTTTTGAAGCCATTGTGGCGGACAATGGGGGACCAACGTGCAATAGTCTAATTGTGGCCAGCTCCTGTACATGGAACAGATTGAAATATTCAATCAATGTTTTGCAAGTTGAAGAGTAAAGTGCTTTTCATTCTTAGCCATCGCGCATGACTAGCAGAAGGTGTTGGTCGGAGCTCCTTGGGAATAGTGGTTGAGAACGCCCTGCATTTCTTTTATAGGGACTTGATTTTTGGACCGATCTATCCTTATAGATACACATACATTACGTTCTACCTTGGAATTTTGGATTCTAGCCAGTCGAATATCCTATGTTTTCATAAAATTATGTTTGACTGAGCAAAAAAGCTGAGATTATTAAATGCTATGAATTACCAGAGAGTACTCTTTTTCCCCTTCAACACGTTCCAATCTACTAAGTGAAGGATTTTGATTCCCTATTTTGGACTTAAAGCTGTGCATTCATCGAGCTGTTATGACATGCTTGTCTGCTTGAGAAATTTCTTTTCCAGCTAAGACCTTTGTTAAGTGTGAGATATTCTACTCTGGTATTTCTCACTGTTGAACTTAAAATTTGCATGAATACTTTTTTAAGCTTGACTGCTGTGTAGTAGTTTAGAGATAATCTCTTTTCGTTTAAGAAATGACAGTATGCTGGCAATCTCTGATGCAGAAAGGCTAAGCATGTCAGGGTGTGATATTTACTTCGTACACACGGTTGTGGTTAGGTGAAGAAAGCTTGTTACTTTATGTCACAATATAAGCTTCACGTACTTGTATCAAAATTATGTATGAAATACAAGCTATTAGTTTCACCTTCTGTGTTCTTACTTCTTTCTTCTCTGATTTCTTTCTAGTGTTCATTAATGGCAGTATTTACTGCATATGCTTGTTCTTAAAAACAACTTCACTCACTGCCACGGGGTTTAAGCTTGGTAGTTTTCCTGTGAACAATTTGGACTCCCTTTTGATCTCTTATATATGAACTAGAAAAAGGATAGTCTTTCTCTCTTTTAGAATATATAAGCAAACAAATTAGTATAAGGATGGCCATGGACTACAAGAAATCTTTTTATTTTATTTTAGTTTTTCTTATCACATATAGTAACAATATAGGCTGAATTATTGGTCAACCATGACTTTCTTGTCTTATTGCAAAGTTATTCTGTTTACTACAGATCAAGAACAGGCCAACTGCTTACAGAGATAAAGGAGATAGAGAAATGAAAACAGCGTATTTATATTGCCATATGAAAAAACATATCAGAAAATGCATATGAAGACAGGGAATTTTTAACACGTTGCTTTTGAAAGCTACAATAGGGGACAATCGCGAGGCAAATGTGTCTAATTACCACCCCCAGGACTTGGGACTGACTCTTCTAATACTCGATCATTGGCAAGATGAAGACTGAAGAGCCTTTCATTGTTAGCTATGGTATAAGGATTATCAGTAGGAGAAGGTGGCGATGTACTCTCCTTGGGAGTGGTGCTGAGAACAAAATTCTCCTTGAAAGAAGGTACTTCTTTCTTCGCCATGGTTGTCAGCTTTCTACCTTCCAAATTTGGTGCTTGGCAAATTAAAGAGAAAACAAAGATAACCCAAACAAGCCTTAAACGAGTCATTTTTGGAAAGAGGGATAAGTTACGGAGAGTTTCTAAATCGTGATAAGTAACTTGTGTTGCAATTTAAATTGATGATGAAGCCTTGAATGGGATATTGGTTTGGGTGTGTCTCTAATATATATATAAGCAGAAGGAATCAGTTGGTATCATATGTTGGATATGCCAGCATGGCAGGAATGAAAGAGGGTATGTACTTTGGCATTGTTTGCAAGGATGCTCGAAACAGATTCATGGAATTTAAGGGGTAGGTACAAAGCAACCATGCACTGCCGGCTTTTGTATTTTAGTAGCTTCATGCAATGTTTTTTAAGCAATCATGCAATCTGTTTACTTTTCCCAACATACTTAGTTGTTTCAAGATATGTATGAAGGTGAATTACCATTTCAAGTATGTAGCTTCTCACTCTCTCTTTCTCTCAATAAGTAACAGTGCAAACAAAAGCCGACTTTTGGTAATGCTGCACTTAGTACTGCTTACATGCTTTACAATATGAGACCTAGTTCAATTTTCTGTATGTGTTAGACAATCTATTGATTTGGCCCATGGACTCCATATATCCATTCACTTTTTTTCATTTTTCTCTATTAAAAGTCATCTGATGGCTAAGATGTGTGTCTCTGTGTGTTAAGTACAACATCTGCAGAAAACACTGATTCATGAATTGATTGTTGTCACCCTTGTAAGTTATTTAAAACTCTCTCTGTAGACTATCTAAAAAATTTTATCTGTAAACTAAAGGAAAGAATGGAATGAGATATTTGCAAGAGCCGGCAGGGCCACTAGTTTGCTTCTTGGAATAAGATTATCATTAGTCATCCATTTCTGGAATTTAGCAAGTGTTCTACTCTCATGAAAATGATTGTGTCATTGCAATTATCACTCGGGGAAGTGACATCATCAAATAGACAATTCAATTTTTGGAAGGTAAGAAGAATATTGTACTGATTTGATGTATGTATTAGCTTGTTAGGCAATAAATTGTCAAAACCAAATTTTATATGCTTCTTCAGTTTTCAAGTAAAAGACAATCAAAGCAGACAAAATAATAAGAAAAAAAAGACATTGGACAGATGTTGACCAAGTTACCTCAAACTTGAAGCAAGAATATGATGTAACTCAAGCAAAATTCTATACAGTTTGACTATGGACAGCAGGTTGACAGATTTAGCGAGTGTGATGAAGCAGAACAGCTTCGTCAATATGTGATCCCTTGGAATCAGCTTGATAGTTTAATTGGGAGGTGTTGATGAACTAACAGTGAAAAGAAGGCCTATTTTTCTTTATAGAATTTCTCATTTCTTATCGTGTCAAGCAAGAAAGTAATGCAAGTTCAAGCTTGGATATATGATACATATGGAAACTAGTTTCTTTCACAATGCAAATGACAAATCACCTACAGAAAATTATTGGGTTGGAACATTCTGGTGGTAACCAAATGGTTGGCTCTTCTTTCATATATTAGCTTGAAGAACTTTTATAAGGAAAAGGAACTACTACCATTAGATATCAGAACTTCACTTCCCAAATCCAACATTGTTTCGTATTCAATAATATTGAATGGTAGACCAGGAACAAATACTTCCAAAGTTTGATCTACTTGGCAAGATGAGATGAAGGCTGTTGCGCCACCAATTAGAAACCATTGCGTGAATTTCATTAGTTGAAACAGCGGCCTTAAAAAAAAGCTATATCTTCTCTATGGCCAATTACCCTCTAGATTCCAAAAAAGTCATAGTTCATGGAAAAGGTTGCTTGATGGAGCAGGTAAGCCTTATGAAAATGAAGAGTTTTGATGCTATTCATGAAGTAGACAAACATCAGCTATTGTATAGCCTGTTCCCAAAAGTGGTCTATACTGTGCTGTCTTTGGAGCAAATTTCTTTTCTGCCTTTACAAAGGGATCATTACATAAGTCATCAGTTAAAAAGTCAGTGATATCAATAAGGAAATCTGTCAAAACTAATTCCATTAATTCTCTTATCATATTATAAAGCATTGATGTGAGACTTAGACACTAGAATTTGCTATGGTTTTTAGCCCAGTCTCTCTCTCTACCAAATTCCATCAAATTTATTCCATTACTAGAAAGCCTTACTGTCTGTAGAAAATGACGGTTTATGCATGCAAAGACCAACTATTACAGGAGAGAGAGGCGTGAGGATCACGTTCAATTGGCTAAGATGATAATACATATCTGAAACCCTGAAATAATATTTGATAGGAAGTGTATACACCAAAGCTTCATTTAAAATTAGTTTGGTAATCTCAACTTATTAGCCCCCATTCTGTTTCTTGTACCTTTCCACTGATCAATCTCTTCTGTTTCTCCAACGACCTGGGAGACTATGAAGGACTCCCTTCATTGACTGTACCTAGATACAATTAAGGGCCTAATGGAATCTTGAGCAGAGATCATTATTTTTTTTCTCATGCTCTTTCCTACAATCTCCAAATTACATAAGTAAATGTTGGAGCCAAAAGCAGAATGCTAAAATTAGAATGAAATTAAAACTGTTGCTTATAAGTTCTACAGGTAATATCTGTCATAAGTTGCACAAGCTGTTGAAGCATGATTGCATTTCCATCTCCTGCTCGGTATATGATTCGTCGTGCACAGTTTTAGCAGTCAACTGACTACAGCACACTTTTATGCTAGAAAATTGAGATTTTGGTAGCTTAAGCAGATTTAAGGGATAAACTTGATTATTATAGAACTGTTTCCTAATGCAATAACTTGATTACTTTTCTACAAGGATTAGCACTTGGGTTACTGTGTTATTCCTATCAGAAGAAGGAAAACGAAGAACTAATATAGAACAGTGTCCAAGTTTGAACCCCACACATGTGGAAGGTCTTTTAGTCAGATAAAATTGAGGAAAACTGTTAAATAAAAATGAAGGCATTGGATAACAAGTTGAGAGATGGAAGCTTTGAACTTGAGGCCTTTTTGGACGCGATCTCTGATCCTTAAGCCAATGGTCTAAGTTGATTAATTAATCTTGTAAGCACATAACTTAACAAAAGAAAAGCAACCTTTGTAGATGGTGGAGCCCAATTATATATGCACTCATGGAAGTGGTTGTTACTGTATGCAACATCTAATCACCACTGACATCTTTCTTATACCTAAAAAAGACCATGACAACTATGTGACATAAACTTTACTTGGTACTTTTTCTAAAGATCTCCAAGTTTCTTACTTTTGCAAGTGGTCTTTACTGTTGGATTCAGGAAAGATGGTTTTATTGTGCAAACTGGTGTCTTATGCACAGCAGATTTTTTTTTTCTAAAGAAAACATCAAGAAAATTAAAGCGGCAATGAACATTATAATGTGCGTAAGCAAGCCACACAGAGAATGTGTTGCTATATAGTATGAATAATTCAGAAACATATGTTTCGAATATGGTATTGCTTACAGGCTGCATTGTCTCATGTTGTACAATAAACTCAATATTTATTTCAAGATAGATGCTAAATAGGATTACATCTTATATTGGACATTTGGGTCCATTTTTAGCAGACGAGACCAGCATGGACTTTATTCTTATACAGAAACTTGGAAATCATAACATATCTGGAGTAAACAAAAGATTTCGAAAGAAAAGCTATAAAATCTGTAAAGAGACAAACAGAGCATGATTAGTGTATGACGATGATTTGTGAAAGCTATAGTAGGGAACCAATGGGGAGACCGATGTGTTTAATAATGGCCAGATCCAGGACTCGGATTGGACTGCAATATTCTATCAATTTTAGCAAGATGATGAGCAAAGAGCCTTTCATCATTAACCATCAAATGCCCTTTGTTACCACTAGCAGAAGGTGCTGGTGTAGCCTTCTGAGGAAGGACACTTGGAACAACATTTTCCTTCATAGAAGGAATTACCTTCTTCTCCATGTTCAAATGCTTTCTAGCTTCTGAAGATGGTGATGGGTTAACCAAAGCAAGAAGAAAGATAAGGAAAACAAAGCTTAAGCGAGTCATTTTAGAATGCCAAGAGATAGAATCGAGATATCCTATTCTTTGGTTTTGTTGAAGATCAGAAATGAGTTATGGCATGGCTTATTGGTTGAGCTTTGAGGAGTATATATATATATATATATATGCGAAGAGGAATCATATTGGCCAACCAAAATGTTTGGAATGAACCAAAGACTATTCTGGTATCGTTTGCAAAGATTCTTGTAAGAGATTCATTCAATTTGGGGTTAGGTACAGATCAACTACACTTTCAGGCGGCTTTTTCCTTCTTTACTTCATGCATTGTCTTTGCACCAATGACTAGAGTCGCCTGGCATAGGAAGATTCTTTTTTCTGTTTACTTTCCAACAGTAGTCATTTTGAACAGTTTATGAAGGTCAAAGAACATTTCTTTTCACTTCTTTGTTGCAAACAGTAATTTTAAATAAAAAGATCTTGCATTACTGGACTAAGGCTCTTTATAATTCAATGATCAACAGGGGAACCGAAAGCTCAGTTTTGCTAACGGTGCTGCACTCAAAGTTGCGTATCTGGTTTGTAATACCAGACCAACATATTCTGCGTTAGTTAGAGAATCCATTAATTCATGGAAAACTTGCCGATTTGGCCAATTACCTTGATATTCTTGCCTTTCAAGGAAAATAGCATGCGCATCTCACAAACATGATGCCAGAGCAAATTTCAAAAACCATATGCTGTCCACGGATGCTGATACTAAAACTACCATTGGTCTTCGAAGGTCAACGTAATTCTACAGGGAAAATTCAATGATCAGCAGCAGGCTATGCGCGTGTGATAGATACATCTTTGGGCAAAACATGGACTGATGAATTAAAAATTAATTGCTTTTATTAGTTTAGATTTAATGTAAGCATATTGCTTGCCTGCATAGTCATTATTAATATAATTATCTTTAGGTCAACCATTTCTCTTATTAAACAAGTATGTTATGGTCATGGTGCTGATTAATGCAAAAGATAGACAGTAAGCTGAAAGAAGATACCACAACCGTGTTGTATTTGCTGGAAGGTTGACCTTCAATCTGTAACTGAGCTACTGATGATGGCAGGAAGGAACAACAAGTTTAAGAGTTGATGAAGAGTTCAGGGCAATGCAAAGCGATGTCGTATAGAGATTGTTTGTTTGGTTAAGTTTGTGGAACAGAAGTTTATTCAGTCGTTTTAGTGTCCCGTTCTAATGTTGATTAAACGATGACTAGGCTGTCATTTCTTATTTGTTTTAGTTACAAAAGCATACGACAGCTTGTAGTGTCGTTTTGCTCAGTGTTTATTGTTTCTCCTAAACGCTCCACTTGAGCATCGTTTTAACCTTTACTTGTTTTAGGTCAACGATCTTCATCTTTTGCTCTGTGATAGTTGTTAGTGCACAAAAAACAATGTCTCATTTTTTGTGCCTCGATCTTATTTTGTTGGTGTTATTTTCTGTAGGCTACATCTGTGTAAGAGGTTTGATATCAAAACATTTTTTTTGTAACCGTTGTTGATTTTGTTCATCTGATCAATACAAAAATTCTGTTCTTCTTCTTCATGCTTGCTTGGTTAATTTTCAAAAATTTTACAGTGTCTTTGGAGAAATCTTTCATGGTATTAGAGCCTATTTTCTTAAGGGACCTATAAACGTCTATATTTTGTGCAAAGTTTCCTAAAAATATCATGTTGGTTGTAGGATTCAGTGTAGTTACACCCCCTGTTTTTATTGGTGTCAACTACTCTTTTTGGGTAGTGAAAATGCGATCCTACCTGGGGCCCATTGATTTGTGGGATGCCATGGAGGCTGGGGAGATACTTGTTAAGAGGCATGTGAATCTAACCATTGCTCATATTAAACAACACTCAGAGGAAGTTGCTAAGTGGTACAAGGCCTTGATATGTGTGCAATTAGATGTGTCAAAAGCCATATTTAGGGAAATCATGATTCTAGAAGATCCCAAACAAGTATGGGATAGTCTTATAGAAATGTATCAAGGAAGTGATTGGACCAAGGTTATGTAGATCATGAATCTGTTTAGACAATTTGAGCTTATGAAGCTGAAAGAGGAAGAAAATATTCAAGTGTACATAGACAAATTGTTGCACCTTGTTAATCAACTCAGAATGTTAAGGCAAGAGGTCACTGATCAGAAGATTGTCAACAAAATCTTAGTGAGCATTTCTCATAAGTTTGAGTCAAAGGTTACTTCACTTGAGAACTCAAAGGATTTGACAAGGATATTAGTGAAAGAGTTGATTGCTACCTTGTTGGCTTTTAAGCAAAGAAAAGCTCTTAAGCATGGAGACCTTGTTGAAAATACTTTAATTGCTAAAACTAAGGGCTTAAAAAGTTGATGGCTCGAAGAAGAACAATACCAAAGGCTCCAAATCAGGTACTTGAAAGCAAAGGGAGAATCAAGACAAATACCCTCCATGTACTCATTGTAAAATGACCAATCATACTCCAAACTATTATTGGTTTAGGCCAAAAGTGAAGTGTTGAGCCTGCAACCAACTTGGACATGTGGGGAAAGTGTGCAAAGCCAAAAAGTAGGAAATTGAGGGAAAGGTTGTAGTGGTTGAAGAAGCTAATGAGTTAGATAAGGTATTGTTCATGGCTAAAGCTGATGATGGCTCAACAGACAAGAGTACCTGGCTTATTGATAGTGGTTGCTCAAACCACTTAATAGGAAATATAAATCTTTTCAATGAGCTTGATAGAGAATTGAGGGCTTGTGTGAAAATTGGAAATGGACTTTATATGAAGACACTTGGAATAGGCACAGTAGGAGTTGCAACTACATTTGGGGTTAAGTACATTCATGAAGTGCACTATGTACTTGAAATTGATCAAAACCTACTAAGTATAGGGTAATTGGATTACCATGGTCATGCACTGTTGTTTAAAAATAGGTAGTGTACTGTATTTGATTCTTCTGGTGTTGAGCTAATGATAGTGAAAATGAAGAACAAGTGCTACCTAATGAACTTGGTTGAAACTAATCATCAGGCCTTTCTCAATGAGTGTGATGCCTCAAAGCTTTGGCATAAAAGAGTTGGACATGTGAACTATGCTTCACTATCAACAATGTCTTCAAAAGAACTAGTGTTGGGCTTACAAGTTATTGTCAAACCTAAGAAATTGTGCAAGACTTGTCAACTTGGAAAACATACTAGAAAACCCTTTCCGAAGGAGAGTAAATGGAAGGCTACACAGAAGTTAGAGTTAATGCACATTGATTTAAGTGGTTTTATGAATAACCCTTCATTGAGTGGTAGTAGATACTACATCCTATTCATCGATGATATTTCTCATTATTATTGGATTTATTTTTTAAAGCACAAGCCAAAAGCATTAAGGAAGTTTGTGAAGTTTAAAGCATAGGTTGAGAACTATACCAGTTTTAGCATTTAGACTTTGACAACAAACAATGGATTTATTGAATTTGAGAGCTTTTAAGCAACATTTGAGATACATCATCAACTAACAGTTACCTACAGTTCCCAGCAAGATGGTAAAGTTGAAGAAAAGAATAAGACAATTGGGGACATGGCTAGATGCTTACTGTTTCAGAGTAATCTACCTAAGAGATTCTGGGCCAAGGCAATCAACACTGTAAATTACAGTCATAACAAAATTCTCACAAAGGCACTAACACATAAACCTCCATTTGAAATTTGGTATGATCACAAACCTTCTATTTCTTATTTCAAGGGTTTTATCTGTATTTGTTATGCTCGAGTTCCATAAGTGAAGAGAACTAAGTTTAATTCAAAAGCTATCCTTGCATTGCATATTGATCATAGTGAATAGCCAAAAGGTTATAGGTTGTATGACTTAGAATCAAACAAAGTAATCATTAGTAGAGATGTGAATTTTGATGAGAATCAATGTTGGAATTGGGAGAAGAAGTCTGTTGAGAGTCTATCCACTATACCGGTTGCCAATGATAATCTATTATAACCTGAAAATGATCATTTTGATATTGAAGATGAGAGTAAAGTTGTGCGAAGGACCAAGACTTTAAAAGATATATATAATAGATACAATTTGGCTATGACTAATCCTACTAGCTATGCAGAAGCTGTGGTTGATGAGAACTGCAAAAAGACCATGGATGTAGAAATAACAATGATATAGAAGAATGTACTTGGTTGTTGGTAGATAGGCCTGCAAATCAAAATATAATAAGAGTTAATTTGGTGTTCAGGACTAAATTAAACCTTGATGGTACTATAAACAAGTATAAGCCCAGATTAGTGGTTAAAGAGTATGCATAAGTTTATGGAGTTGACTACCTAGAGACTTTTGCTCCTATTGCAAGACTTGATACCATTACGATGTTGATAGCATTATCAACAAGAAAAAGTGGAAGATTTACCATTTAGATGTGAAGTTAGCTTTTCTAAATGGTTATTTGATAGAAGATATCTTTGCGAAGCAACTTGAAGGGTATAAGGAACCAAGGTCAAAAAACAAGGTCTGCAAATTGGCTAAGACACTGTATGGTCTTAAGCAAGCACCTAGGGCCTGGTATGATAGGGTAAATGCTTATTTCACTTGTCAATTGTGAAAAGTGTGAATGAATCAACCCTACACTTAAAGCTATCAAGTAATGCTATTGCACTAATTGTTGTTGTGTATGTTTATGATCTACAAATTATTAGACCAGTTCATTATATGTTGTAAGAGTTCAAAAGTCAGATGATGAAGGTGTTTGAGATGAAAGACTTGGGGTTGATGACCTATTTTTTAGGCTTGGAAGTTCTTCAAAGCAATGAAGGAGTAGGTTTACATCGGACTAAGTATGCAAAGTACATATCAAAGAAATTTAACTTGTTCTCATATAAAGCAGTAAGTACTCCATTAGCTTCTAGTGACAAATTCAGTAAGGAGGATGGTACTGCAGCAGTAGATGGATCCATATATAGAAGTCTAATAGGTTCTCTATTCTACCTAACAGCCATTAGGCTTGACTTAATGTATGCAACATGTCTACTATCAAGGTTCATGCAATCATCATCTATGCTGCACTTCACTACAATGAAGATAATCCTCAGGTATATCAAAGGTACTATTGACTTTGAATTGATGTATATGAAACATAATAATGGAGAACTAGTTGGATACAGTGACAATGACTGGGCTGGGTCACCTGATGACTCAAAAAGTACTTATGGTTTCTATTTTCATTCAATAGTGTTGCGTTTTCATGGAATTCGAAGAAGCCAAGTGTTGTGGCTCAATCTACTGTAAAAACTTAGTATATAGCTACAACAGCAACAACTAGTCAAGTGAAATGGTTAAGAAAGGTTTTAGTTGACTTAGGATTCAAACAGGAGAAGGGTACTATGATATATGTTGATAATTAGTCAGTTACAGCAATAGCCAAAAATCCAGTTCATCATAGACAAATTAACCATATAAAGGTGAAGTACCACGCTTTGAGGGAAGCTGTTAATGAGTAGGAAATTGAACTCAAGAATTGCAGTACTGAGGTTCAACTAGTTGATATTTTGACAAAGGGATTGCTCAAAGAAAGGTTTAAAACTCTTAGAACCTATCTAGGTGTTTGCCAGATTACAGGTCAAAGGGGAGTGTTGGAAGGTTGACTTTCAATTTGCAGCTAAGCTACTGATGATGGCGAGAAGGAACAACATGTTTAAGAGTTGAATAAGGGTTTAGGGTAGTGCAAAGCAATGTCATATAGATTTTGTTTGTTTGGTTAAGTTTGTGAAATGAAAGTTTATTTAGTCATTTTAGTGTCCGGTACTAATGTTAATTAAACAATAAGTAGGTTGTTGTTACTTATTTGTTTTAGTTACAAGAGCATACGACAACTTGTAATGTAGTTTTGCTTAGTGTCTTATTTGTTTTAGTTACAAGAGCATACGACAACTTGTAATGTAGTTTTGCTTAGTGTTTATTGTTTCTCCTATATGCTCCACTTGAACATCGTTTTTACCTTGCTTGTTTTAGGCCAAAGGTCTTTTTCCTTTGCTCTGTAATAGTTGTTAGTGCACAAAAAATAATGTCTCATTTTCTGTGCTTTGATCCTATTTTTTTCATGTTATTTTCCCTAGGCTACATCTATGGAAGAGTTTTGATATAAAAACTTTACTTTTTTGTAATTGTTGTTGATTTTGTTCATTTGATCAATACAAAGACTTTTTTTTTCTTCTTCTTCATGCTTGCTTGATTAATTTTAAAAAATTTTATAGTGTTTTTGGAGAAATCTTTTAGTATTCAACATATTTACAATTTTAACCAATATCCTAAATACTAAATCCGATACTTGTTTGCAGATGCAGCTAGACTGGAAAGGCCTACTGATGAAAGTTGGCTCAAGTGTAGGTATTCAATGGCAGCAAGCTTTCATTTTAGAGTAACTCCAAGATTATTCTTGAATTTTGACTTTTCTAGTAGGCAACAGAGAAAGAGGAAAGAGAAAAAAAGTTGACAGGGAAACAAGAGAAAGGCCTTCTCTTGAACATTATAGTTTCATTTAGGCATTTAAGGCTAAATGTTGACAAATGATCACAAATCTGTAAATTAAGAAGCAGACTTGGAAGAAAGGTTTAGAGGTTAAAGAAGGAAGAAGAAGAAAAGGGATGAGTAGTACGGCGTCGTTTATTCACTTCAACAGTTGATACGCTAAGAATGGGTGTCGTTTTACAAAAAATGAAGAGATAAGAGTGTGTGCACCTTTATTTTTTCTTTCCAATTGTTTTTTTTTAGATTTTCTTCCTTGTTCTTTCTATTTTACTTCTTCTTTGTTTAAATCTCTTCGATTCTCCACATGGTATCAAAGCTATATTAGTGATCTTAAGGGATTATTTGCTTTATCATCTTCCTTTGTTAGTTGAATACTAGTTAATCCTTCTTTGCAAGCTCCATTAATGGCTACATCATGTTTCAATGCTACTGCTCTGTCACAACCCAAATTTCGGCCCATGACCGGCGCAAGGGCCCAATAGACGTAGTCCATTAAGCCCGAGCAAGCCTATCTATCTATTCCACTCATCATTCCATCAAATATTGCTAAGTCACAATTTATAACTTTAAATCAAAATATTAATAGACATTGCCAACTCGTATTGGCATTACTCATTTAAAATATACATACATTATCTACAGCATGTATCTCAATAATTTATATCAAGTTTATCTATACATCAAAATAACACTCGACTTCCAGCGGAGGGACTCGGATGAATATACAGCTACTAAATGTCGAGACACCTACCAAAAGATGGACATAGGTCTACAAAGACACCTCGTCCTAGTTACCGGCTGCCTCGTGATCTGAAAACATGAATTTGAAAATGGTGAGTATAAACCCAGTGAGTGAACAAGGAAGGGAACAAGCATACCATAAGGAATCTTTTAATGAAATCATGATGCATTCTTTTTCAAAACAATGCAATTTGTTTCTATTCTTATTTAAAACCCCTCATCAAGCCTTTAAATAATTAATCATTTGAAAATCATTAGCCCATACATAACGAACCGTTTGAAGAATAAAAGCTTCAATATTACACAAGTAAGTCAAATATGACAACGAATCTTCGCTATAGCAGAAAGGCATTCTCGCTGCAGCGTAGCTGTAGTGAGAATGAATTTTCATTGCAGCGACGTTGGGATTTAGTTATTAACCGAACGAGGATTTCTCAACTGGCCGAGGATTTCTCACTAAACCTCCTCATTTTAAACTTAACTCATTTAATCCTTAATGTTGGAAGTCCATGCTCTGATATGGTAGCAAAGAAGTGAAAGATAGGACAACAATTGAACAAGATAGGAGACCAAACAGAAAGTTTTTTGCTGCAGCGAGATTCAATCTTGCTGCAGCGAAATTGTAACCTAAAAACAGAATGTTTCTCGCTGCAGCGAAATTGCTACCCAGAAAAAGAAAGTTTCTCGCTGCAGCGAGAAGCTACGTGTCATTCTCCTTGCAGCGAAAATGCATCCTCGTTGCAGCGAGTTTTCGGCCAGCCTACCTTTTCAAAATCCGAGAGTTTCTCGCTGCAACGAAATACAAGGCATCAAATGAAAATTTCCCTTTCTCCCAAAGAAAACCACCCTACTTGAAATGTTAAAAACCAATATGAAACACATAACAATTTCTCAAGGTTTAACATGTCAAGTTTCACATGCATTACAACCATCCATTATCCATCAATTTCCTATAACACACATATTTACATATGTATATATATATATATATATATATACGCATATACCCATCATCATCATCATAACACCATCCCATCATCATCATCACCAGCTCATGCGCACTCCCTACTCGCACATGGCTGGGTCATCACCGGGTTATGCGCACTCCCTACTCGCACATAATCGAGTCATCTTTGACTTATACGCACTCCCTACTCGCACATAGCCGAGTCAATATAATTACACAATATTATATTCAAGCATATATGTATATCAACATAATGCAGCCACATAGAAATCCATAATAACCACATATCATAACATAAATCATTTCTCAAAAGCTTGTTCCCAAGGCATTCATTTTCATGAAAAATCGTATAAAATCATTCAAACGTTTGTCAAATGCATTATATTCCCAAAATAAGTTTTGAAGGCAGTTCACTCACTAATTGATTGTAGAGCCTTTAAATGACTCCAATTCCCTTAATTGTCCAAACAAGATGATGGGGCTTCCTTAAAACCTAGGATCACATTAACATAAACAATAGATCAATTTACACACTATGAACCCTAAAAGCTATCTCTTAGCTAGCTTTCAATTGCCACATTAAATGACCATCTATGTTCACTATCTTAATCACTAAAAGTAATGAACATACTCAACAATAAAATAGCTCATAAATCCCAATTACTAGCCATTTTCTGCAGCTAAAAATCAAGCTTAATTCATCACTTACCTTAGGGCTCCTTTGTAGTCAAATTCTCTTCCAATTACTTCCAAATCAATGGAGTAATTCTATCTTTCTCTCTCTAGAATGCCCAACTAGTGAGAGAAAGTCTGGAAATAAGCTTTAGCAAGGGTTTTGAAGTGAGAGGATGAAATAATTCAAAGATTCTAGTCAAAAGGGTTCAGAAAATCATTCAAGCTTCAAATCAAGCTTCCATGGTGTTTTGAAGAAACGTGAGAGAGGAGAAGAAGAAGAAGACCAGCTACTGGAAATTCTCTAGAAGCTGCTGGAAATTCAAGATATTTATAGGCAATCTTATCATTTCCCTTAAAATTATAAAAATGCCCCTCCACCAATTAACTTATTCTCCTTCAATTTTTATACAATCTTTTTGCTCTTTTAACACTAGGACAAGATCCATAATGGTCTAGACATGTTAGGGTTCATAAAAACTTAAAATTTTAACCCGAGGTGAAAATGACCATTTTGCCCCTATTATGAAAATTGTTGAAACTTCTAGTTTTCTTCGTGTTTTCAACAGCACACATCATTTATGCAGTCTTATACCCATTTAAGCCTTAAAATATCATAAAACTTTCTTTTGGAAGCTTATTAGAGAAAATGACGAAACTACCCCTGGCTCATATTATTACATCTATACTTAGTTACAAGCCTATAGAGGTTGAGGTCTCACATGCTCCACCAATGTTCACTAGTGAAAACTATGCAATTTGGTTGGTGAAGATGAAGTCTTACCTTAAGGCATTTTGTATCTGGGAAGTTGGGGGGATTGGAGAGAAGTTGGCTCAAAGGCATGCCAATGCTACCTTAGTTCAGATTCGTCAATTTGAAGAAGACAAAGCCAAGAGGAACAAAGCTTTATCATGCTTGCAATCTGTTGTTTCTGATGAGATCTTTACTAGGATTATGCATTTAGATAATCTAAAGGATGTATGTGAATACTTGAGAGATGAATTTTTTGGTAGTGATAGGACTAGACAGATTCAAACACTAAATCTGTTTAGACAATTTGAAATGTTGACAATAGAAAATGATGAATCTATAAGGAAATTTTTGAAAAAATGATGGCCTTAGTAAACCAACTAAGATTGTTAGGAAAGGTTATGATTGAGGAAGGATTAGTTCAAAAGATGTTTGTTAGTGTTCTAGAAAAGTATCAATATAAAGTTTCTTCACTAGAGGATTCTAAGGACATGGAGTAGGTTACTTTGAAAGAACTAGTGAATGCTTTAGAAGCTATTGAACAAAGAAGAGCATTCAGATAGAAGAGTGTTATTAATAATGCCTTGGTTACCAAAACCAAGAATCTAAAGCTTGGAGGCAACAGCTCGAAGAATAATGAAATTGATTGGAATAAGAAGGTGAAGAAAATAGTGGATGATAAGATTGAAAAGCAGAAACTAAGAACTAAGTATCCACCATGCTTCCATTGTAAAAAAAACTACTCATTCACCGAAGTATTACTGGTATAGGCCTAATGTCAAATGTAGATCCTGGAACCAACTTGGTCATATTGAAAGAGTATGTAAAAATAAAGGGACTCATGTGGATGAAAAAGTTACAGTTGTTGAGCAATGTGAAAGTGTTGATGAAGTATTGTTTGATGTCAAATGTAGATCCTGGAACCAACTTGGTCATATTGAAAGAGTATGTAAAAATAAAGGGACTCATGTGGATGAAAAAGTTACAGTTGTTGAGCAATGTGAAAGTGTTGATGAAGTATTGTTTATGGTTTAGGAAGTAGGAGAATCAGTTAAGAAAAATGCGTGGTTAATAGACAGTGCTTGCTCAAACCATCTAATAGGGGATGTAAGACAATTCACAACTATCAACAGAAGCTACAAAGCTAAAGTTGAGATTGGTGATGGTTCTTTTATGAAGATTTTAGGCATAGGAACAGTTGTTGTGGAGACTCAGGATGGCAACAAGTATATTTCTGATGTTTACTTTGTTCCTAATACAAGTAAGAATTTGTTGAGTGTTAGGCAACTGATTGAAAACCACTATGCTCTTTTGTTCAAAGATAAATACTGTGCTATCTTTGATCATAAGGGTGAGGAAGTGCTGATAGTAGAAATAAGGAACAAGTGCTACCTTATTGATTGGAAACATATAGAGCAAAAGGCCTTGTTCAGTGCAGCACTTGATTCTAAGTTGTGGCACAAAAGGTTAGGGCATATAAACTATAACTCTTTGCAAGTCATGACAACTAAGGAGCTAGTTGAAGGTTTGCCTAAGATTACAAAACTTGATATGATATGTGGTATCTGTTAGTTTGGTAAGCAGTGCAAACTACCTTTTTTAAAGGAGAGAAAGTGGAGAGCAACTGGGAAGCTTCAGCTGGTTCATACAGACTTAAGAGGTTCTATGAAGACTTCTTCACTTGGAGGTAGTAAGTATTATCTTCTGTTCATTAATGATTGGATTAGATTTTGTTGGATTTACTTTCTTAAGCTTAAGGAAAAAGCCCTTAGTAACTTTGTGAAGTTTAGAAACAATGTTGAAAATCAAGTTGAGTCAACCATTAAAACTTTGAGAAGTGATAATGATACAGAGTTCACCTCAGCTGAGTTTGAAACTTTTCTGTCTAAGCTAGGTATCATACATCATTTGGCAGTTACATATTTTCCTCAACAGAATGGGATTGTTGAAAGGAAGAATTGAACTTTCATGGAAATGGACAAACACCTTCTGTTTCAGAAGAATCTTTCGAAGATTTTTTAGGCATAAGCTGTTAACATAGCTAATTATATTTTAAATAGAACTCAGACTAGAACTTTAGATAAAAAAACTCTTTATGAATGTTGGTTTGACAAAAAGCCTTAAATGTCTCATTTGAAAGTGTTTGGCTCCATTTGTTATGCTAAGGAACCAAATGAGAGGAGATCCAAGCTGAATGAGAAAAGTGTTGTTACTATAATGATTGGATATAGTGATGTTATTAAAGGGTATACGTTGTACAATGTGGAAAGCAAGAAGGCTATGCTTAAACTTATAGGATAGATTATTTTGAGACATTTGTTCCTGTGGCTCATCATGACACCATCAAGTTGTTAGCAGCATTAACAGCAAGAGAAGGTTAGAGAATCAATCACCTGGATGTGAAATTTGCTTTTCTAAATGAAGTCTTAACTGAAGACATTTACATTGAGCAACCAGAAGGCCATGTAAAGCAAAGAGCTAAAAGTAAGGTTTGTAAACTTATTAAAGCACTATATGAATTAAAGCAAGCACCTAGGGCCTGGTATGAAAGAATAGATGACTATTTCAGAGCTTAAGGTTTTATCAGAAGTATAACAGAGCCTACATTATATGCAAAGAAGTTTGACGGCTCAGTTATGCTCATAGTAGCTGTATATGTGGATGACTTTATGATAACATGGCCTGATGTAGAATATCTAGAGACATTCAAAGCTCAAGTGATGACAAAATTTTAAATGACTGATTTAGGGCTCATCAGTTACTTTCTTAGTATGGAGATTATCCAAACCGATGAACAGGTTATTGTTCACCAAGCTAAGTATGCAAAAGACTTATTAAAAAAATTCAAAATGGAGTCCTGCAAACCAGTTCATACACTTTTACCTGTAGGAGAAAAATTGAGTAAGAAGGATGGAGCAGAGGGGGCAAATGGACAGGTTTATAGAAGTATGATATGTTCTCTATTGTTTCTATCAGCTAGTAGGCCTAATATTATGTTCTCAACTAGCCTTCTATCCAGATTTATGCAATCTCCATCTAAATTTCACTTTAGAGTAGCGAAGAAAGTGCTGAGATATGTCAAAGGTACAGTGAACTATGGAAACAAGTTCTGCAAGTTAGATAGTAGGAAGCATTAGGGATATACAGACAGTGACTAGCTAGGGTCACTAGATGACTCAAATGCTAGCTGTTGCCTAGCATTGAAACCAATACATAGATTTCAGTGCTCAGCCGTCCGTTTTCATTCTCTTTCTTCAATGCTTGTGACTGTTGCTAATTTTTCTCTTATTTTCTTCTTAAGTGTGATGTATATAAATGAAAAAGATGAAGAGATGAGAGTGTGTGAGCCTCTGTTTTTGCTCTCCAATTGTTTTTTCAGATTTTATTCTTTGTTCTTTCTATTTTACTTCTTCTTTGTTTAAACCTCTTCGATTCTTAACACTGCTTTTTACATATTCTTTAGTCTTTCAATCTCACAAGCTTTAAGAAAAAAGGTAAAATGACACGAGAAACATATCAAAGTTTACATCTCACAAATCCCTTTTCTATTCTAATTAAATACATAAATAAACCACTATGATTCTCAAAAAGAAGGCTTAAAACGTGATTACTACATTTGATTAGTCCAAACCAATTTGTTTGTGGAATGAAAAAAAAAAAACGATTCATTGACTGTCTCAGGAATGGCATATACTTTTCTCTTGGCTAGCTGGTAGATCAATGATCTCTCTGGTTAAGATAAAGAACTATACTGGATTGACTTAGTGAGGTCAAGGGGTCAGCTTAACTCTCAAACCACCTGTTACGTCCTGTTCTATGTATTCAGCAGAACAACTTATGTTTTAAAAAATTTGAGATTATTTGTACAATTATCCGAGAGTAAGCTTCTGATTCCATACATTAGTCCTTAACACATGCCCGGCTTTTTTGGCTTCTAAATTCAGCATCAAGAAAACGATAATGTGCTCAAGAAAGTTGCAGATAATTGTAGACAAGGGAAGAACAATTTGTAGAGTAATGTTTTGGTAGTCTACACAGGCTGCCATTTTGCACAGGAGATTCAAGCAATGATTAAAAGTTGAAATTGTAAATTTTGATTCTGGAAACATGCTGAGATCATTCTTCCTTGCTAATTTGAAATTATTTATTATCCAGAATACCCCCTCGGCTCCTTTAAAAGGTAAAAGTGAAAATAAAATGAAAGCTTCTTAAGTATATTATACCGACATGTTCATAAACCAGATCACAGAAAATCCAGACGATAAAACAATACTCTTAAAAAGTATAAAGAAACAGAGAGAACTTCTGACATTATTTCCGAAAACTAAGTGGAAGACAAGGGGTAGGGATATGTGACTAGTGGCCTGCTCCAGGACTTGGGACAGACTGTAATATTCGATCAATATTGGCAAGGTGAAGAGTAAAGAGCCTTTCCTTCTCAACCATTTCGTGACCTTGACTGCTAAGAGAAACTGCTGGTGTAGGCTCCCTGTGCTCAATACTTGAAACAAAATTGTTCTTTACAGAAAGGACTTCTTTTTCCTGTATGTTCAAAAGCTTTCTAGCTTCTGATGATGGTGGTTCTTGGCAGATAAAAGATAAGAGAAAGATAAGCAAAACTATGCTTAAACGAGTCATTTTAGAACACAAGGAGAAGGTACAACAGTGTATGATTAGAGGAGAGCCAGATTGTTAATGAGGCCTTGTCTAAGACATTGGTTTCGAAGTTTATATATATAGGCAAGGAATCAGAGAGCATCGTGTTGGCTAAGTCAGCTAGGTGCTAGCATGTTTGGACTAAAATAAAAGATTCATGGACTTTAAGGTAGGCACAAATCAACTACACAGCTGGTTTTTTTTGTTTAGTAAGCTTATGCATTGTTCTTGCATCTATGACTACAAACACTGAAATCTAACAGATAAAGCTTTCTTTTTATGTTTATGGAATCCACCTTTCAGCTTGCAATTTCAAGCTGTCTATGAAGGTGAAAGACCATTTCTATGGATTGTGAGATCCAACATTTTTTTCATAGATTAGAGAATTTACTTGTCTGTTTAAGCTAGTTGATTTGGCTATTAACATGATATTCTCATCACCTTCTAAGAACATAGCACATATATATTAACCTATCTTATCATTTAGAGTCAGTATAATTGCAATTATATATATATATATATATATATCTGCAGGCTATGGTGTATTTGAGGACTTATTGCAAAAAAGTGGATCATTCATTGGATAGCGATTGGATGCTCTTATTGGTCATTGTAAAAGTGTATCTTTAAATCATCCAAAAAGAATAAAAGTCAAAAGCATAAACTATCCAGTAGAGGAAAGAACTGTACCATATTCCCTTGCCTGGAGGGCCATTAATTTGCCTACTAATTGAATAATATGTTATTAGTCAACCATTTCTGTCATTAAAAAAACGTGTTGTGGTCATGAAGTTGGTTGGTTCTGTCATCACGGCTGCCACTAGGACCTAAAAAGGAAAACAGAGTCAAAAGGATAGTTCTATAATCCAGAAAACATATATAATTGGTACATATTACTATATTGATTTGATGCAAGTCTTAGCCTGTTAGGCAATCTCTCACATATTATCTTTTTGTATGTTTGATGAGTACATAGGACAATCAAAGCAGACAAAATAGCACTGGATAGAGGTTGACAAAGTCTTTCTCAGGTTTGAAGCAAGAACTTTTGCTCTAAATTAAATCATTCAGCAGAAGTTGACAAATTCTGCAGAATGTTATTTCCTAATAACAGCTTGGCAGATTCTACTCTGTCTATGAGTTTTTTCCCATCTTTGGTGATTTTGACTAACTAAAACAGAGAAAAAAGGCCATTTGTTCTGTACATTATGCATGGCAGGCCAAATCTAACCTCACCTAGCTGGAACAATATTTTCTGTTGATTTTTCTTTGAAAAATGCATTGATTATAATTATATTTTCCTTTCTTTTATTAATAATCAATGTATAGATATACATATCTTTTTTGGAGGCAATACATTAAATGTATTTCAGTACCAAAAATACATCTGATGAACAAATTTCAGGAACTTGTGCCATCTGCAAAGATTGATACATTTTGGCATTTAATTAGAATATAGGAAATATTGAAATAAGCTGGCCGCATTTTTTTTTTTTAAATAAAGATCTGTCATAATGTAGATTTCGAATGTGAGAGTGTGTTATAGCCGATATCAGCAGTATTTGAGTTCATGCAGGTTTAGCTTCTCTACCTATTATCAATGGCTTTTGCCTGGATGCTTGAGAGCTACCATCTCTGCTATGAAGTACAACAGAAAAGACAATTTAGCATTTTTTGTATGAGCTGCTTCATATATCGTACAAGGAAATCTGACTGGCATTTTTTATTGTCAGAAAGATGCTAGCCATTATTACAATTAAAATTGCAAATTGTGGCACATCGCAAGTACCAACATAAGAGTAAGACAACCATAATAATCTTTATTTCTTGGGCATTTTCAAACTTATTTGTTCACTAGCGATTAAGTATGAGCCAGCATTACGGCTACAGTGGGAGACAATGGGGAGACAAATGAGCCTAGTGGTGGCCACCTCCAGGACTTGGTACTGACTGCATTATTCGATCAATTTTGGCAAGATGAAGAGCAAATAGCCTTTCATTCTTAGCCATTATGTGATCTTTCTCAGTTGGAGAGGGTGGTGGTGTAGGCTTATTAGGAAGAACAGCTGGAACCAAATTGTCCTTTGGGGAAAAGACTTCTTTCTTCTCTACATTGAAAAGCATCCTAGATTGCATAGATGGTACCTGAAAGATCAAAGCAAAGAGAATGATAAGCAAAGCAAGGGTTAAGCGATTCATTTTTGGAATCCCAATAGCCTTTTTGATATTCCTAGTCTTCAATTGCGACTGATTGTGTTGCTCTGAGGGCTTTGTATGTCGTATCAGTTTGATTTTTGAGGTATATATAGATGTATGCAGAGATGGATTGCTTCACGCCATGTTGGCTAAGTCAACTTAATTGGAATATAACAACTTAAAATTTGGGCTAATTTGAAAGGAATTTTTTTGAGATATTCATGGATTTTGGGGTAGGTACAAATCAACTGCCCTGCCGGCTCTTGTTTTGTAATGCTCTTTGCTTCCAATATTTTTGTTTCCTCCTGTTTACAAACCTTGCAATTTCGAGTTATCTGCAAAAGTCAAATACCATTGTCGCTCTATTTGTTATATGCTAGATGTAAAATTCTTCATAATTCAATGATCAACAGGGATACCAAAGCCAAGTTTTTGGTAACATTGAACTTACACCACATAATTTGGAAGTTTTTCCTTTCAAGAAACAAACTGCGCGTTCCACCCAGAGAGCATGGTCTAAAGAAAATTCCTAAGGCTATCTGTATTGCAAATGTTGACTGTAACACAGTCCACTACTCTGCAATGAAAGAACCACAAGCTTTGCATGACCACCCAAAAAACCAAAAAAAAAAGAAAAAGAAAAAGGAATTGCGCATTAAAATGTTTGGTACATTGATGTTGGTGATTCCAGGTAGTTTGAACTATTGTTTTTTTTTTTTAGGTTCATGTGCTGCAACTGCCATAATTTTTGTTGAAGGGCAAGTTGAGCACTCTTAGTTTGCAGATGGTTTTTTGTTTGAGGAAGTGCTGTCAAAAAACATTTGAGCAGCCAAGCTTGTACTAAATGTACAGTTATTCACGCCTGAGCCGCCTCTTCCATGCCATTGGGAGTCTTTGGCATCTCAACCTTAGACTAACAATGGCATGCAGGCAGCAGAAGTCAATAAAATCAAACTTTCAAAAAAATTGTTTGGTACATTGCAGTCATATGCTATGACTCCATCATAAAACACAGACTTATAAATTGATCTCTGGTATTATTGGTTTGAATTGCAGTGGGAACTTTTCAGTAAATTGAGTTGATTCTATAGATTTTGACCCTTGACAACAGCTTTGCAGACTCTGCATAAGGTGATGATCTTAGTAAAGTTTTCGGCTTTGCCCCTTTCCAATCAGTTTTTGAAGCTAAAAGGGCAATCTGGAGGGATTTCAATCTCAAGTTTGCATGAGGTTTGGTTTTTCAACCATAGATTGGGTGTCTATGCGGCCAAATCCAACCTAGAGGAATTTGATCGTAGAGAGTAGGGGAAGATGCCGGTTTGGACAAACAGACCACAAACAAGGGCTACCAATAGAGAAAACCAACCAAGTTCCTGATACAGGAGTATATTATTTAAATTACCTGTACATTAAGTTAGGTTAGTTTAAATTATTTTTTTACTTCTTGTTCAAGAAAGTTTAGGTTAATTTACTTATTTATTTATTTTTATATAGGAATTGTAATAATCTCATATAGGAAAAGTAAGAAACTCTCTTCCTTACGAATAGTTATATAAAACTCCCTTGCGTTAATTGTTAAGCATATTGAAGTTGAGAATTAATAAAAAATATTTTTTTTAATAAACATGACTGTTTATTTTTTTTAGGTTTTTTTCAAAAGAGTAAGAGATTTTAGTATGTTTGGTTTGGTCAACCAAAGTGAAAATTTAGCTCTTTTTCACTTGAGTAAGGTTTTCTAACTTTGCCAAGATTGGTAATTCACCTTAGTGGAGTTTCTAATCTCACTATGATTGGTGTCTTTCACAATCTCCCAGTATCAATTTGGTATCAGAGTGGGAGGATCATTATTCGCTATCGGGTTTTGACCCTCCTTGATTGAGTAATTTTGTCTCTTTTATTGTTTTATAGTTTTGTCATCATTTTTTTTCTGTATCACCACATCCTTATCACTATACAATAAAATATTGCCAAGATGCCTAAATCATCAAAGAGATGTTCACAAGATCGAGGTTAAGAAATTACGTCGCCAAGTTCAAGAATTACAAGGACAACTCAAAAAACATGATGCTGCTTAAATCAATAATAGTAGCTCCAGTGATGAAGAGGATAATACCAATCTTTCCATCAAGAATCGTCTTTTGATGAAAAAGCACTTATATGTCGTCTAAGAATTACTTCTAATAAAGATTTGGGAATCAAGGTAGACATTCTTGAGTTTGAAGGAAAACTTCACCCTGATGATTTTCTTGACTAGTTCTAGACAATGGAAAGAGTTTTTGAGGTCAAAGATGTTCTTGATGAAAAACGTGTGAAGGTTGTTGCAACTAAATTAAAAAAAAAACACACCTCTATGTAGTGGGAAAATCTCAAACGGCAACGAGAAAGAGAAAGCCATAACAAGATTAGAACATGAGATAAGATGTATTGAGAATTCAAATGTAAGTTTCTTCCTGAGCACTATCGATGAGAAATTTTCATTAAATTACATAAATTGAGGCAAAAAATAATGTCAGTGGTAGAATACACGTTAGAGTTCGAACAACTTCACAAGAAGTGCGATTCTCATGAACCTAAAGAACAACTTGTAACTTATTATCTTGGAGGTCTCAATGTTAAAATTGCAAATATTGTTCAACTACAACCATATTGGAACTTAAATGATGACATCAGATTAGTGTTAAAGGTTGAGAACCAATGGTCACAAAAAAGCTCAGTGAGCTCATCTAGACAAAAAGATTCTACTTCAAACCATGGAAGACAAAGTTTGGTAACCATTCTACCTCCAAAGGTACACTCTTCCAAAACTACAAATAATAATGATAAAAAACTGATTCTACTCATGTGTCTAATGTTAACAAGAAGTGCTTCAATTGCCAAGGATTTGAGCATATTACTTATGATTGTCCAAATTGAAGAATTATCTTCCTAGTTAAAAAAAAAATGGAAAAACCTATCATGAAAGAAGTAGAGGATGAGTTAGAAATATTCAACGAAGATGAGATAAAAGAAATTGTTGCTGACCATAAAAAAGCTCTTGTTTTTTGTCATAACCTTAATACTGCTATGATGATTGAAGATGAAAGTTGGCTTCACCACAACATCTTCTATACAAGGTGCACTTCCCAAGAGAAGGTTTGCAATGTCATTATTGATCTTGGCAGCTGTGAAAATATTATTGCTAACTACATGGTGGAAAAGTTGAAGCTTTCAACTAAAGTACATCTTCATCCTTACAAGTTACAATGGCTGAGAAAAGAAAATGAAGTTAAGGTAACGAAATATTGTTGTGTTCAATTCTCTATTAGAAATAAGTATCAAGATGAAATCTAGTGTTATGTTATCTCAATGGAAGCATGCCATATGTTGTTGGGACGCACATGGCAATATGATCATAGATCTCACCATGATAGATACAAAAATACTTATACCTTCGTCAAGGATAGAGTGAAAATTATGTTGACTCAACTAAAGCCAGAAGATCGCCCGAAGAGACAAAAGGAAGATAAAGCACTCATCACTATGTCTAGCCTAAAAAAAGCTTATCGTGAGTCAAGCTTCTTATACCTCTTACTAGTTTATGAGGATAATGAAGTTTTTTCATCCCTATACAAGGTTGTTAAGCCTATAATTGAGGAGTTTTGTGATGTTGTACTTGATGAGATACCTCACGGACTACCACCAATGCAAGATATTCAGCATTCCATCGATTACATCCTGGTTCTGTAATCCCAAATAAGCATTTTATCACATAAGCTCGAAAGAGTATAAAAAGTTACAACATCAAGTCAATCAACTTTTGGAGAAAGGCCTGGTAAGAAAAAGTGTTAGCCCCTGTGTTGTTCTTGCTTTTTTAGTTCTAAAAAAAGATGGAATATGGCATATGTGCATTGATAGTCATGCTGTGAATAAAATCACCATCAAGTATCGTTTTCCTATTCTTAGACTTGATGATTTGTTAGATCAATTACATGGTACTATTATTATCTCCAAGATTGATTTGCATAATGGTAAACACCAAATTTGAAAGTGACCTGGAGATGAATGGAAAACTGCATTTAAAACTCGTGATGGGTTCTATGAATGGACAGTTATGCCATTTGGTCTCTCTAATGCACCCAACACCTTTATGCACTTAATGAACTAGGTATTCTACCTTTTTATTGAGAAGTTTATTGTAGTTTATTTTGATGATATTTTGGTGTATAGTGGAAGTCAGAAGGAGCATTTTAAACATTTATGGCAGATCTTTGAAGTACTTCGAGAGCAAAAGCTTTTTGCTAACTTAAAGAAGTGTGAATTTATAACAAATAAAGTTATCTTCTTGGGATATGTTGTGTCAAGCTAAGGAATTGAAGTGGACCAAAGCAAAGTTGATGCTATTATCAACTGGCCAATTCTAAAGTCACTTCATGATGCTCGAAGCTTTCATTGATTGACCTATTTTTTATCGATGTTTAACAAAATTTTAGTTTTATTACTGCTCCATTTATGAATGCCTTAAGCAAGAAAGTTTTATATGGAGTATTAAGGCACAACATAGCTTTGAGGAATTGAAAGAGAGGATTACTAAGGCTCCCGTTCTTGCACTTTTAAATTTTGTTTTGGTGTTTGAAGTTGATTGTGATGCCTCCAATGTAAGTATTGGTGCTATTCTATCTAAAAAAGGATGACCAATTGCCTTCTTTAATGAGAAACTCAATGATGCAAAGTTGAAATACTTAACATATGATAAAGAGTTTTATGCCTTTATTTGAGCCCTAGACCAATGGAGCCACTATTTGTTGCCAAAGGAATCCGTCTTGTATTTTAAACATGAAGCCCTCAAACATCTCAACTCCAAACACAAGCTTAATCGTCGACATGCAGCTTGGAGTGAGTTTCTTCAAGCCTTTCCAATTCTCGTCAAGCATAAGTCAAGTGTACAAAACAAGGTAGTTGATGCCTTAAGTCATTGCCTTACTCTTCTCTCCACTTTACAATTGAAGGTTGTTGGTTTTAAAGTTATGAAAGAATTTGTATGAGAAAGATCTTGAATTTGGTGAGATATGGAAATTTAGTTCTCAACATCTTTATCGACAATTTCACCAACAAAAAAGGTATCTTTTCAAAGATAACCAGCTGTGCATCCTTCAATGTTCTTTACGTCAATCTATTATTTGGAAATCTCATAATGGAGGATTAGTTGGACATTTTGGGAGAGACAAAACATTGACTCTTGTGAAGGAAAAATTTTATTAGACCAAGCTAGAATAAGATGTCAACTAACATATTTGAAGGTGTTGTACTTACCACCTTGCCAAGCTTGGAAATTAAAATATTGGTACGTATAAATTGTTACCCATTCTTGAAGCTCCTTGGGTAGATGTGAGTATGGATTTTGTTTTAGGTTTACCAATGACCCAAAGGTAAAAGGACTTTGTCATGGTAGTCATCGACAAATTTTCCAAAATGGTTCTTTTTGTGCCATGCCATAAAACAGATGATGCTTCTCACATAGCTAATTTGTATTTCAAAGAAATTGTACATCTCCATGGAATTCCAAAAACCATCACTTTAGATTGAGATGTGAAGTTCAAGAGTCATTTCTAGCCAACTCTTTGGAGGAAAATAGAGACTCACTTGCAATTTAGTTCAACAAGTCACCCTCAAACGGATGGTCAAACAGAAGTGGTCAACAAAAGTTTGAGAAACTTATTGGAAAGCTTTGTGAGTAAACACATTTGCCAATGGGATCTTGTGTTAGTACAAGCAGAGTTTTCTTACAATAATTATGTGAGCCAAACCATTGGAATATCTCCATTTGAAGTAGTATATGGAAAATGTCCTCTTAGTCTTTTGAACCTTCTTGCATTACCAATTACTCATGAATTTAATGCTAATGCTGAAGAATGTGCTAAGCAAATCAAGAAGCTTCATGAAGAGGTCCTAGAAAAGATTATTCATCAAACTGCCAAATACCAAAAGCAAGCCAATAAGCACAACAAGCTACTTAGTTTTAATGAAGGGGACTTAGTGTGGATTCACTTAAGGAATAAACGTTTTCCTAAGTCTTGTGCAAAACTATTTCCTCTAGTTGATGGACCATTTCAAGTCTAGAAACGTATTGATGAAAATCCTTACAAGATCGAACTTATTGAAAATTATGAAAGTTTTTCTACTTTTAACGTAGTTGATCTCTTTCCTTACTATAGAGGAGACGAAGAAGACATGGATATTGAAGGCAATTTTTCTCTAATGTAGGGAGAATGATATATGAGAATATTATTTAGGTTACTTGTACATTAAGTTAGGTTAGTTTAAGTTATTTTTTTACTTTATTTGTACTCCAAGAAAGTTTAAGTTAGGTTATTTATTTATTTATTTTTATATAGGAATTGTAATAATCGCAAATAAGAAAAGTAAAAAACTCCATTTCTTAGGAATAGTTATATAAAGTCGTCTTAGGTTAATTGTTAAGCACATTAAAATTGAGAATTAATAAAGAATATTTTCTTTAATAAACAAGAGTGTTTACTTTTTTTAAGTTCTTTTTAAAGGAGTCACAGATTTTAGTATCTTTTGTTTGGTCAACTAAAGTGGAAATTTGACTATTTTTCACCTTAGTGTGGTTTTCTAACTTTGCCAAGATTGGTGATTCACCTTAGCATTGTTTCTAACCTCACCACAATCTGTGTCTTTCACAATGCCCAAGTGTTTTCACAATGTCCTAACGTCAGTTACTCTACGAATAGGTCCATTAGTCCTAGAGTCAATTGGACTGATCAAGGTATATATTGTCATTAAATATAGACTTAATAGCATAATATTATGTAATAGAGGTTTTTTTTTCATATTAGTGTAATAATAAGGAGTTATTGATAATTCTATAAAATAGAATTATGTTTTTATCTCAAATTATTCTTAAAAGTTAGCTAAGTTATTGAGTTTAGATTAAAATTTAGTTATTTTTAGTTATTTTTCTAATTAGTTTATTTTTGTTAAGTTATTTTAATTTTATTTATTTTAGTTTAGTTATTATTTATTAGTTTTTATATTTTTATATGATTCTAGAAAATTAAGGCTTAATTGGGTGAAGTAAGGTGTTTAAGGAGTTCAGATCCTATTCGTAGATGTAGCGATATTTTGAGCATAACTCTCGTTACAGAACTCTAAATAATACGATTTTTTGATCATTAGAAAGCTAAGAGACAGAACTACAACTTTTGTGAAGATCACTTTACCCAATTCTAATTTGAAGATATGTTTCCTTGTCAGTTGCCAAGAATTCTCCCCACCTATGCCCTATAGCTTTGAAAGTATTGGCATGCCAAAGTTTTATCGGGACATCTGTTTTATCTTACCCAGAGTCTTATATCTCTTTCTTGATGTGCTAAAGTTAGTGGTGTGATAGAGATAAACCAAAACTTAAAGATTTCAGCAAAATTCTCCAGCATGGCCTCCATCATTTGCTGATCTTCGAAGCTGAGAAGTACCGATATTCCTCCAATGATCCTCACTTGGGTTTTAATCCCTTCACCTAACAAACCTTCTTTGATGGCATCATATGTCACTTTAGCTTTGGGCCTCCCAACTGCACTACTTTTAACCCACATCATCTTATCATCAAGAATATTAGTACTAACTGTTATCACCCCCTTACTAATTTGGTGTTGTCCTTCCTTATTGCCTGACACTCTCTTCTTATCATCGGCCATGGTGGCTTTCTTTCCCTCATTGTTTGTCATCGCCTTTGATTTCTCTCCCCCATTTTCTATATTCTTCACATGTTTTTAACCTATTCCAGCAGCATTTTCCGTTGCTCACACAACATCTCTGTAGGTCCTCTTATCCTTCTTTTGGATTTTATCCACTCGCTCACTTCTACTTTCAACTGTTAGAAACTTTCTTCCTTCTCTCTGATCCTTTCTTATCGGTTCTGCCTTTAAACCATAACCCTTTTACCGTCCAGCTACTGATGGCCTCCCCAGTCCCCACTACAAAGCTTTCTCCATTTCAAACCTTTCCCTATATCTTACAAATGCAAAAGCTGTTGATCTCCCCTTGTCTTGAAAACTTTTCCTCGGCATGAACACATCTTCAACCCGTCCATACTCTTCAAAAGCACCTTTGATTGCCGATCAAGTAACCTTTTTCTCAAGTTGTAGACAGATTGAGAATAAGCTATCTAACCACCTTCTCTCACCCATCGTTCTCAAAGGATAGGGAGTGCGGGCTTAATTACCCATTTACCTTCTATTGTTGCAAAAGAAAACCGAGACCTTGTCTTTTGGGCACTTTAAAAGAGTATATCAAATGAACAAATACTAAAAAACACAAGACACATAAAACATATAGATTCCTCTGTCTGATCTTGCCTCCTGCAAGTGAACTAGAAAGGGTTGTTAACGTGGGTTCTGCACTGATTTATTCTCAGTGCCATCCTAATTCTATTGATGAATATATATTTTTGTGCTAATTTTAAATCATTCTCAATTTTATTTTCACAAAAGAAAAAGCAAACAGTTAAAAAAGTACACAGTATTTCTAGCTAATTGGAAATGTGAAACAAGCCACGGTATCAAGTATCAACTGAAGGACAACAAACATGTACGAGTTGCAGAATATTGGCTTTTATCGAACCCGTTCAATGTCTTTTAGAAACTTGATTTTGATCTTTTTCAGCTTCACAACAACATTTTTCATGTCAATCCTCTCCTCAGGTAAATCTGCAGAACATTCAGTACCCAATTGCATAATGGACAAGGCACAATCCTTTGCTGCCAAGTGTTCTCTCTCTCTAGAACTTAGCAAATTTTTGTCCACAACTTGAATTACTGCAGATGGTAAAGACTGTTTCACCCAATTCTTCAAGCTCATTTCTTCTGAAAACATTTCATCTGTGGGCTTTTTTCTTGTGAAGATTTCCATCAAAAGAATGCCAAAACTGTAGACATCACCTTTTATAGAAATAATTCCTTCCGCTCCATACTCTACATATGAATTTAAATTCATAATCAATTGATTAAACCGTGCATTCATGTTCCATCAAAATGAAAAAGATAAAAGAAAAAAAAAGTTAGAAATTGTTTGAAGTAAAGACTTGCATTACCTGGTGCCATATACCCAATAGTTGCCAATGTCATTGTTTGTATCACTGAGCCCTCTTCACCTAAAAGTTTTGCTATGCCAAAATCAACCAAATGTGCACCCATATCTTCATCTAGAAGGACATTGCTAGGCTTTAAATCGCAATGCACCACGGATGTTGTATGGCCATGATGGAGATACTCTAAAGCAGATGCAACATCTATCATTATGTTCAGCCTTTGCAAGATATCTAGAAAATGGTTGTGAGAATACAACCACTTCTCCAGGCTTCCGTTAGGCAAGAACTCTAATACCAGAGCTTTAAAATCAATTTTACAGCAACTACTGATGATTTTGACCAAATTCCGATGGCGAATGTTTCGAAGGACCTCACACTCAACTTCAAAGCTCTTAAAGGCTTTTTCTAACTCCAAATTGAACACCTTCACTGCGATGCTCGTTCCATCTGGCAGTGTCCCTTGGTATACTGAGCCAAAACTGCCGACACCAAGCAAATTGCTTTCACAAAATCCATCAGTAGCTTGTTGAAGCTCGTGATATGAAATTCTCCTCCATGTTGCTAAAGGTAAAATATCTCCATAACTTGGCAAGCTTGCTTTCCTTTTTTGACTTCGTAAAAAAATGATGATCAAGGCCAGTGTTATAATTGTTGTGGCAACTACTGTTGGCAGAATATATTTTAGAAGCTTTGTGATCTTCCTGGATCGACTATGAGCGTTAGTTTTGCACGGTGGGAGGTGCAATCGAGCGGCACCACACAATGCTTGATTCCCCATAAATGATTGAATCGAGTAGTTTGAGAATGCTCCTCCGTCAGGAATTTCTCCTTCAAGTCTATTGAATGAGACATTAAAATATTTGAGATTCCAAAGCTTCTCTAGGGATCTAGGAATTGTTCCAGATAGATTATTTCTTGACAAATCCAAGAATTCCAAGTCTATCATGCCACTAGTCGACTGAGGAATGGAGCCCTGCAACTTATTACTAGATAAGGAAAGATGGGTAATGCCTTTGAGATCCCCAATACTAGCCGGTATATCCCCTGATAATTGGTTTCCTGATAAATCCAAATCAATCACAACCTTCCATTTTCCAATATCAATTGGGAGAGGGCCAGTTAAGGAATTCGAAGACAAATTCAAATGCAAGATATCTTCCAGTCTTGTCAAGTTTAAGGGTATTGAGGATGTAAAACTGTTAGAGCCTAAGAGCAGAGATCTTAGAGAATTGAGATTACCCAAGCATGCCAGTATTGGTCCAGAAAGTTTGTTGTTGGTGAGAAGTAATAAACTCAAGCTCTCCAAACGGCATATATCAACTGGGATCGATCCTTCTAAATCATTGTCTTGCAGAGAAATAGATTGTAGGTCTCTTATTCTGCCAACAGTTGTAGGAATCGTTCCAGTCAATTTATTGTTGTCTAGGTTCATGTCCACCAAGCCGCTTAAGTTCCCAATTTCTCTCGGGATGCTGCCCTTGATGTTGCACCCAGTAGCAGAGAAAACTTCAAGAAAACTTGAGAGATTTCCAATCGAAACCGGAAGTTCAGTATTGATTAATGGATTTTTATCAATGTACAAATATTTCAAGTTTCTACAGTTTGTCAAAGATGAGATGAAGCTCATTTCTGGGGATGAAAGTTTACTAGAGAAATTGTTTTCATGCAGGTTGAGATCTTCTAGATTTCTTAGATTGCCAAAGGTGTCCGGAAGAAAGCCAGAGAAGAAATTCCCTTGCAGCTCAATGCTAATAAGCTGGGAGGCATTGGAGAGAGAGGATGGGATTTCTCCATCGAGTTGATTTTCTCCAAGATAAAAGTACTCAACTTGTGGAAGCCAAAGACTTTCCGGAAGATGGCCTGACAGGCGATTTGCTTGCAGTGACAACTGCTGCATAGTTGAGCTGTTAAAGATAGCAGGAGGGATAGGACCAAAGAGTTTGTTATATCCCAAATATAAGATCTCCAAATTAGAAAGGCTGGTAATCTCAAGTGGAATTGCACCTGCCACAAACTCCAAATCTAACCTTTAAGTACCCCAAAATTTTTTTCAAAGTACTATTTTTCATAGTTGGATATACTCTATATCAAGTACGGAAATATTGAAAGAAATTAAAGTTGGTTTGCATATGCCTAGTGGAAATGGTAATTAAAAATTTCAAGTAAATTTCTTATTTTATAGATTTTCACTGGAGTAAATAGTAGGGAAATGAGAATTATAAAATCAAGCACCATGTACTTATGTATCTCGTTCTCGTTTATTATGGTTATCAGCAATCTATGTAATCAACAACCTAGGCAATCAAATGCATTACCCTGAACAATCTATTTGTAATCAAACACATGTTGATAATGAAGCAATTATACAACAATTTCAATTTATGAAAACACATGCGACAACTGTTAAAGAATATCTTTATATTTAATAATTCCTTTTTTATTATAAATTCGTGTCTTCATTTTTTGTAATGACACTGTTGTTATTTAAAAATTATGTATGGAAGATATATATTCATATATTTGTGTATTATGAAAGATAATACTCTTCAAGTCCACTTTTAGATGTTCCCTTTTGATTTTTAAGGAGATCAGGAAAAGAATTATTGACTTTAGTGTATTTTAAACTAAAACTTTTATATTTTTTTAAAATTGTTCCATGATGTTTATGTCAAAAAAAAAATTTCTTATTGTTTGGTTTTTCATTCTTTAATAAGGAATGCAGGTGAAACCGTGAGAGTTCAAGAGTGTGAACTGTGAAGAATATTACTCAAATATCTAAAATGGTTGCAAGTAAAATGGCAAAGTGGAGGAAAAGAAGAATTGATACCTGTGAAATTATTAAAGCTTAAATCAAGAACTGTAAGAAGAGTTAGGTTTCCAATAAATGAAGGAATGGAACCCTCTACTCTATCGCCTGCAAAGCTTAACATCTCTAAACCAATAAGGTCACCAATTTGCCTTGGAATTTCACCTGCAAAATCACAATGGAAAATGGGAAATCAATGATAATATTTGGTCAAATATGTGGGATAAATTCAAATGAATATAGCGGAAGTTAACCATCATTTTTCTAAGGGACTTTCCTCTTTAAGGTCCCATTTTTTGGTCTAGCACTAATCTACTATTTAATTCAACCTTTTTGCTTTTTGATTTGGTATAAGTAGGGGCCTCCATCTCTTAAAATCAAATTCCTATTGGTTTAACTAAGGACAAATAGTCAACCATGTCTTGAATGGTGCATTAATCTAGTATATTTTAATTTAAAAATCTTAAATTCAATTATGCTTAGGGGATGATATTCAGAAGAACATATGGAATTATTTTCCATTGAATAATCCAAGACCTAATGAGTTTCCTATGTTAGAGGAATAAAAAAAAAGAAAGGGGTAACTTAATTAATTTAATTATACCTAAGTTTAGATAATAAATAAATAGTAATTGTGAGGCATGAAACTTACAAATAAGTACAACAAATCTATAATCAACCTAAAATTTAATTCATTATTGCTCATGATAGGCCTAATTGGTTTGTAATTAAAAGCAAAGATAGCCAAATCTAATCGCTGTTGGATTTATATTTATCATCAATTAATAATTTCAAAACATACTTTGCACAAAAAATAGATAAATAAAAGAGGGTTTTATATGAGAAGTAGATTGTATCAAACAGCAAAGGAAAAGTTAAATCCAAATCACTACAACATTTTTTACTTTGCAAAAAAAAATTATAACCATAGGTGAAAAATATACAATCTTAATGCTGCACTTAGAAAAAGTGCAATCTTAACTAATGTATAGAAAAGTATGGCTGTACTTTTTTATGAGATTCAACAACAAAATGAATATGCAGTCGTATACTATATGACTACAATCTTAAATCATATGCTGTAAACAAAATATTAATTAACAAGATCCAATTTTTAAGTATTTATAAGTACTCCAAACGAATAATTAATTATTGTAAACAAAATATAAAATTGAAAATCAATAATAAATTGGAATTTCCAATTAAGAGTAGTTGCATTTTTTCCTAGATGCCAAAGCAATTTTGGGCTCGGATTACCTTTAAAGTTGTTCCAGCTAATGAACAATTGCTTGAGTGTAGTCAAATTCCCGATTCCTTCAGGCACAGTCCCCTCAAATTTGTTGTGAGACAAGAATAAAACTTGTAATTGTTCATGCTTGAATAAACCTGCCGGGATTCCACCCGAAAATTGGTTCCTATCCAAATAAATATATTGTAGTTCAGGAAGGTGATCAAATATATCGGGAGGTAGATGACCAGTGAGATTGTTAAAGCCAAAGTCAATGATTTGGAGAGAAGATAAGTTGAGTGGGATGGATGGTATGGAACCAGTTAGATAATTGCTTTTGAGTTCAACATCTTGTAATGAAGATATGTTGAAGATTGAGGAGGGTATGGAACCTGAAAGCTGATTATTCTGCAAATATAACATCTTCAAGCTTGTAAGATTTCCAATTTCTTCAGGAATCTGTCCTTTCAGATTATTTTCATGCAAATCCAAGATCTCTAGATTTGGCAAATAGCACATAGAAGAGGGGATAACACCCGTGAAGTAATTTTTTTGCAAATACAAGCTTTCAAGTTTAGGAAAGGAATCAAACCATGATGGGAGTTCCCCGGTAAAGTTGTTCTTAGCAAAGCTTATATATCTCAGCCGATGCAAATTAGCCAACTCGACAGGTAATGAGCCTTCAAAACCGTTTTCTTCGATGTTGAGCAATGAAAGAAAAGATAAATTTCCCAAGTGAGGTGGGAGAGTTCCAGTTAGACTCAAGTTAGAGAGACTAAGAGCTGTGACTCTTTGGTGCTTGGATCCGCAACTGACACCAATCCAATTGCAAACAGAGGTATATATAGACCAGTTGGCTGCCAAGAGGTTTTGAGGGTCATGGACATTGGCTTTGAATGCAAGAAGAGCTAGTTGGTCTGTGGTGATGTTGGCTGATTCCATAGACAAAGAAAAACAATTATGCAACAGCAACACCAGCATAAGATCAGCAAGAGTGAAATGAGGATTTGTCATGAGTTTGAGTGGGATGAGGAACAGGAAACACCACCTGTCTGGCAATTGAGAAAGAAATGATTGTTCTGTCTTTAAATATGTATTTTGATGTTGAAATAGAGGAATTTAGTAGTATTTCTTATTTCGACAGTGGGCGCTTATCTCGGATTAATCTTTATACCGGGAAGGCCTAAATGATTGTTGTGAAATTGCACTATGAGGCATTCAATCCAAAATTACTGGCTAATAATAGGCAAAAAGTATCGTGTTGCATATAATTTATATGAAATGATAACAGATTTACTTGGACAAGTCAAGACTCAAGAGTTAATTGTTCTAAAATAGTTTCATGTCTAGAAAATGTGGTTCATCCAAACTTCAAAATCTGGTTCCCTTCTTAAAGCCAATGGATTAAAATACAAAACTGACAAGAAAAGTATGGGATTAGGGCAATATTAAACTTTTAATTAAATTTCCTGAATAAATTTCACAAAGGACAACTGATTTAGCTTTTGCCTCTTCTTTTGGAAACTTTGTCTTCCTTTTGTCTCGAAAAGTAGAGAAAGGGGGTAGTTAAATTTCTTGAATAAAATTGCTTCTTACCTTTCGAAAAAAAAAAAAACCCTTGTGTAGTTCATTTTATTTCGTCACTATCATATCATCATATCATCACCAATTGTTATCCCATCCTTTTTTTCTAAACATATTTGTGCATGGGTCTTACTTTTGGTACCACATCAAGCATCATCACTACCCATGTGTGGTACAAATTGGACTAATAATTCTTTCTTTCACAGTATCTCCCATTTCATTTTCTCCTTTTATAATATACATGTATTGCATATTTTCAAAAAAGTTCCTAAGAATCCACATTGGAATACAAAAAGTCCTTAGTGGGATTCCCCATTTACTTTAAGTCACACTCGAGTAGAAGTGCTTGATGCCATCCATGCATTCTACTATCTGGAAGAACTAATGAATGAAATTAGAATTTTATTATGGTAGTTTGACTTGATTTCCCTATTCTTATTCTTTTGAGTTTGTATATTATTTTAAGTTTATAAAAGAATATGGTGTTTTAGTGTGCTTGTATGTTGATGAGATTAGGACTATTTTATGAAAATTATCAAACAATAAAAGAGGGGGTGCACTGATACTAGTTGGATAATTAGTGCAAGTGATAATAAATCAATCTCTAAATGAGTATTTACCCTAGAAGAAGGTGTTATTTGATGGGCTTCTAAAAAACAAATATACATAACTCATTCCATTATGAAATCTAAGTTTGTTGTCTTGAAAACTGTAGGAAAAGAGGAAAAATGATTGAAAAATTTGTTATTAATGAAAATTGAGTTGTGGCCACAACAAACGACAGCCATCTTTTTGTACTGTGGCAATCAAGCTACTATGTCTAGAGCTAATAGAAATTCTAGACATATACGCTTGAAGTATGTATATGTCAAAGGATTAATTATTGATGGGAGTAATTACAATTCTATACGTGAGAACATATAATAATTTGGTAGATCATTTTACTAAAGGACTCGTTAGAGAAACGGTGAGAAAGACGTCGTTAGGGATGAGCCAAAGACCCTTTGCCTAAAGTCACCAATAATGGAAACCAAACCTTTTCTCTACCTCTACTACTGATTAAAAGATTCAATTAGCAAAAATAAGTTACTGATAAGTGATTATGGAAGAAGCACTAGGATTTCAATTTTTATCTGTAAGTGCTAAAAAATTCATTAATGGAAGATGAGTGCTATACTCTTATTAAGGTTCAATTATAAAGTATACCTCAAAGGCTTAAACGGAATGCTAAAAAGAGTGGTGCTGCTTCTAACCAAAGTGATGGGGTTAGCTTTTGGATATGTTCATAAAATACTAAGATGTAATACATGGCCTAATAAGTGCTACAATTATT
Source organism: Theobroma cacao (assembly GCF_000208745.1). NCBI lineage: Eukaryota > Viridiplantae > Streptophyta > Magnoliopsida > Malvales > Malvaceae > Theobroma > Theobroma cacao. Next base: position 7,968,737 of record NC_030856.1, read on the forward strand.
AGTGAGCTTCTAATGAAATTGGATAATATCATATGTGTGGTGATTTCGGTTTTGATAAAAGGAATAATGTTGTAATCGATTAAGATAGCATTAATATTGTCTAAACTGTAAATTACTTGCAATACAAAAGATTCAAGCCGAAAGAAAATTTTCTTTTATATGATATTATTAGTGTACGATTTTCCTTAACATTACCGTCTAAGTGGTAGATTGTTGGAGAAATTAGTCCTATTAGATTGTAAGTTAAAAGGTGAGAGAATATCTATCTAAGTAGTACAAAACAAATTGCTTTTGGATTATTGGATACCATTTGGAGTGATGCCTTTTGATGAATAATGATGATCTTGTGATGAATAGTGGTAAGCTTTGATGAATAGTCATAAATTGTTTATAAATAAGCATTGCAAGTTAAAATTAATTCATTCAGAAACAATTATTCTTTTTCTGTCTTTTTCTCTCAGTCAAACTCCTAATATCTTTAAGATAAGACCTCATCATCATGATGGTCCACTAGTATTAAATTTTTGGCATGCGCTTAAAAATTCTACTTACCTGTTAACAGTGGCCCTAACGCACTAGGCATTGAAACTAAAACGTCAAACCCATAATATTTGTTTGAAGTAGTTACTCCTTATCTTGGTAAGTATAGCTCCACCTGAAAACGAAATATATATATATATATATATATATAAAGATATTTAAGTTGTCTCTCAGCTCTCTCAAAGGTTAGACCTTTTTTCAAAAATGGCTGTGAATTATATCTTATTGCTATTATTTTCTCTTGCTGTTGTTTGCCCAAGGACTCGTAAGTCTCACTTGATGGAGAAAAAATGGGAATTAGTGATAATGACCTCTGCACCTTTCTTTCTTCCTATAGGAAGAGAAAAGTTAAATAGAAATTGATATCATCATTTGTTAAGCATTCTCCAATATCACTCCTACGCACTAGCAAAATGCAAAGTAAACTGAATATTCTAAAATCCTTCTCCCTTATTGCTTGAGCTAGGTAAGCAGGCCCAAGTGGAAAAGCAATTATTAGCCTATTTTTGATCCTGTTGAGCCACCCACTTTTTGTTTATGGGGTGCTGGCTCTTGAAGAGAGCTCTAATGACTTTTAGCTGTGAACGCCAGTGTCTACTCAATGGTTGGATTTTTTTGACAGTTGCACATGCAGTTTTTCTTTGCCCAGATCTGATCTGATTATGTCATGATAGTCTTTAGCACTATAAGTAAGAGACTTAAAATGATATTATAGTGCTGAAACTAATAAATACTATACTTTTCCAAAAAAAAAAAAGAAATATACTATACTAGGCCAAGGTCGTCTTTGATGTGCTAACAACCAACATTTATTTTGCTCTATCATTATTTAGCTGATCATTCGGAAATTTGATTTAGTTCTATATAGCTAGTAGGAGAACGAAAAGCTAAGTGCACGATATTAAAAATTCCAAATTAATTTTTTTCACTTTACTTTTCCAAAAAATTTTTTTAACTTTCTTTTATCTATTCATATGCATTAAATAAGTCCATAAGAGCAAGCCACTAGCCTTCTCAACATGCCTTTTTTTTTTCTTTTGAAGATTCTCTCAACTTGCCTTAAATTAGTCATTAGCTTTACATATAGTAGCAATCCATTAATATCTGAATAAATGTCCTTTGATACTTTCTAGATGGTTGACAAATGTATGTAAACCGATATCTTAAATGTAAGTGTTTAAGTGTCTTTAGTGAAGTATTAATAAATTACTAATGCTTATGCATTAAAATTTATGTAATTCTCTAGTAAAGAAATTATATAATCTTTGTATCAAAAAGTGAGATAAGGTCTAAATTTACCACTTCACTTAAAGTTATGGATAAAAATTGCGATCTATCTTTTGAACAAGTGTAATTTTAATGTGCATACATAAATTTGTTAAAAAATTGTCAACATTAACAGTAAGATTTTTTATAGAAAAATCAAACAATATTTTATGAAATGCTCTAATGAATTTTGTTGCGGTGAAATGTAGTTTGTAATTATTTATTACAACATAATGCTTTATATAATGCGAAACAGATAAGTTTTACAATATTATTATAAACTTTGATAAAATATTTTTTTTACTAAAATTAAATTACTTGTAGTGAATTCAGCTTGAACTAAATATATAAGCACGCTCAAAAGTGTGTTATATAAATGCTGAACTTGCAAATTAAAACATTTTTATTTTATTGGTACATTTATGGAGATAGGGAGTAAGGATTCCGAACTTGGACCCCAATCCTTTTAAAAGGAGTAACAACTACTAAGCCAAGGCTGAGTTAATTAGAGCATTCTTATTCTTATTCAAATCTAATAGTCTAAGATCAATGTAGCTCAAGTTAGCCACAACGACCAGGTGCAAATCCAACCCTTCCATTGGCATCATCATAGACGACCTCATACCCCTTCTGTTGAAAATTTCCTAGGATCATTACATCACTATCATCACCATTTTTGGCAAAAGCCAGACAGGCTTGAGATATCTTGTTAACATACAAAATCCCTCTAGCATCAATAGGCATCTCAAGGCCCCCATCAAAGTATAAGCTGATCGTTGGCATTACAACACTGGTATTACCACTAAAATCAAAGCACGTCCCTAGAGATTCGAATGCCGGTGCCCTTGGATACTTGGTCATCCTTACTTCGAAAGCTCTCCGGACTCTTGAATAGGCTGCCGGAGGGAGGCGTGTGATCAAAGATGCTGAGTCAATGACGGTGCCTGAAGTCGTAAAAACCGACCTGTCAATGGATAGTCTCTCGCCTCCTACGCCTATATCGACAATATCAAGGCCGTAATAGTGTGTTCCTTGAAAGGAACTTGACATGGGTGTGAATTGAACGGAATTTGGGAGGTTCTTATCACCAAATCTTAGGTATCCGGTTGATCTATCACTTGGTGGCAAACAATAGGAGAATACTTTGTGATACTTGTTAGCAGTTTGGGATACTAGGGAAAACCATCCACGGCCAAGTCCTAATACCCCAGCTGCACTTCCACCGTTAGGGAAACGGTTTCTTTGCCCACAGCCAAATAAGAACCCTTGAAACACATCTGAACTTGTTATGGTTAAGGTTTCTTTAGCCATGAAGCCAACGGAAAATGTTGTATTACTGTATGTGACGCCATACACACATGATGATGAGGAAGAGCAACCTTCTCGCATACCTACAATTGTAGTATTAAGTATTAAAACTTAAGAACACACTCTGTTTAAAATTAAATGTCCACGATTTAACTTAAAACTGAGGAGCAACATATTAAATTTATTAATTAAACTAATTCTAAAACATCATTACCTTCGGAAGAAATTTGTTTGCACGTGGCCGAGGAGCACTGAATGTTGGTATAGGATGATGACTTTGATGGATCGAATATTGGTTCCTTTTGGTCATAGCAATATCCAGAGCATGGCTGGCACTGAGTCCAAGTTAATTGACTAGCAGTGTCAAATACCAGGGAAAGCTCCGTTTTGGGCGAGCCAAAGCCCATGGTGACCTGGTACTTCCCGGTGCCAATCGAGATTCCTGGTTTGTCTTGAAGTGATGTCTTCTCCGTGGAACTTAGGGAGAGCATGGAGTGGATTGAATCAGCTCGGGCTTGGTCTTGACGGAGAATTTCAGAATGAGAGGGAGCGTTTGGTTTGTCTTGGTTCAGTTGAGAGCATGGACCATGCTTGTTTACAATCGCTAATGATGACTTTACGTTGATAACTGAAATACATAAACGTAACTCAAGAAACATACAAATTTTCTCTAATCCCTTTATACAAAAGGAATTAAAAAACATAGTAATATAATTAATTTCTAAACATGAATGATTAAGAAAATGCTAAATGCTTAATTTTTAAACCCATTTTGAAATGTTTTGACTTATTGCAAAATTGCAATAATTGTTGAGCAAGTGACTAAGATGTTCACCTAATTAATTTGAATGATTTATCTATGAATCTTTTTTACCTCTTTCATGTATAAACGAAAGGAATTTGTTTGGAATTATGTCTCAAGAGAGCAGAAGGAGAAACACAATAGGACGGAAAAGTAATTCTATAAAAGCCTTAAAGCTATAAGTATTAATTAAACCTTTGCTAAGTGATTTGCAAACAGTTGATGGCAGTAGAGAACTGGTTCGAAGAACGTGAGTATGGAGAATATCCTTGCTTTCCACAGTACTAGTTGTTTTTCCTTCAAAGGCATAGCTCCTTTTTGAAGAGCAGACAAGGAAGAGAAAGAAAAGAGAAGCGGAGTGGAGGAATACAAACAAGTTGGAGAACGGGGAAGTGGCCATGGACCATATATCTAGCTAGCTCTTTGTAGTATTGTTTCAACTTGGAAACATTTGCTACTTCATTACCTTTATATAGAAATAATAATACTCTGAATAATTGTTTTCTTCTACTTCCAAAGCAATAAAAAGATGTTAATTTGTAAACAAAAATTAATATTTTCTTAAATTAAGATTTAATCTTTGTTAACAGCCATGGAATGTATATTCAAAAGGGACATAGTGGGTTAGGTAACTCCCCTCTCATATTGGAATGCATATTGCGATTTTCACTTACTAACAAGTTTTTAGTACACCCACAACATGGATGGAAGAGGGAAAAAAATTAATTTTTTGTTGACGCAGCTCTATTTGAGTTTGAGAATAGCCACCAATATCCTTTTGAGCAATTGACAGTTCTTCTCTATTTGTACAGGTTCAAATTTGTCTAAATGAAGTGCTTATGTCATAGGAAGTCTCCAGTCAAATAGACTAGAGACTTAGTTGAAGAGGCTAATAAAATCGCATTTTCAAAAAAAAAAAAATCTTGCGGTGAAGTTTTTTTATTTGCAAATGTCAACACTCTGAAGAATTAATGTGTAAGACAAAAAAATAAAACCATACTTCATTACTTAATATTTAATCAGCTCGAACTAAATATATAAGCACGTTCAAAGATATGTTATATAATTGCTCAACTAAATATATAGCAACCAAGAGGCGGATAACCTGGCCAAGGCGGGTGTCCAAAGCAGAGAGGACTATGTCTATATCCTTGATTAAGCGTCATTGGCTGAGTGACATTTTGATTGGGTTCCTGGTTGTGTTGATGTGTTTCTAGGTGTGTGGGGTGGGAATCTTTTGTTCTTATGTTGTTGTGAGGGAAGGGTTATTATGTTCCATGTTTGTACAGGATGTTAAAAAGAACTATTCCCAAAGCTTTGGGTGTTTGATGCTTTCGTCATGGTCTGATTTATGTGGAGATTTTGGGTCGAAGCAAATTGATGACTGATCGTGAAACTGTGTTGTACATGAGGTGGGAATTTTGTGTTGTGCAGGGTTGATTCAGCTCATAGGGAAAACCGATGGTTGATGGGTGTTGATTTTGTATTTAGGGGTGGGATGGCTGTTTGGGGATTCTGCGGTGGTTTAGTCCTTCGGGCCAAAACATTCTTGTAACAACCCAGATGGTGAACTCTGTTCCCTCTGTTTTCAACGAATTTTCAATTTTCAGCAAAAAAATATATATAATTGCTCAACATGCAAATTAAAACATTTTTATGTTATTTTATTCGTACATATATGGAGATACAAAGTAGAGATCCGAACCTTGAACCTTAAACCCTTTAAGGAGAGTGACAACTACTAAACCAAGCCTGAGTTATGAAAAACATTCTTATTCTTACTCATATCTAGTATACTAAGATCAAAGTAGCTCAAGTTAGCTGCAACGACCAGGTGCAAATCCAACCCTTCCATTGGCATCATCATACACAACCTCGTACCCCTTCTGTTGAAAATTTCCTAGGATCATTACATCACTATCATCACTATTTTTTGCAAAAGCCAGGCAGGCTTGAGATATCTTGTTAACATACAAAATCCCTCTAGCATCAATAGGCATCTCAAGGCCCCCTTCAAAGTATAAGCTGATCGTTGGCATTACAACACTAGTGTTACCACTAAAGTCAAAGCATGTCCCTAGAGATTCGAATGCCGGTGCCCTTGGATACTTGGTCATCCTTACTTCGAAAGCTCTCCGGACTCTTGAATAGGCTGCCGGAGGGAGGCGTGTGATCAAAGATGCTGAGTCAATGACAGTGCCTGAAGTCGTAAAAACCGACCTGTCAATGGATAGTCTCTCGCCTCCTACACCTATATCGACAATATCAAGGCCGTAATAGTGTGTTCCTTGGAAGGAATTTGACATGGGTGTGAATTGAACGGAACTTGGGAGGTTCTTGTCACCAAATCTTAGGTATCCGGTAGATCTATCACTTGGTGGCAAACAATAGGAGAAAACTTTATGATACTTGTTAGCAGTTTGGGACACTAGGGAAAACCATCCACGGCCAAGTCCTAATACCCCAGCTGCACTTCCACCGTTTGGGAAATTGTTTCTTTGCCCACAGCCAAATATAAACAATTGAAACACATCAGAACGTGTTATGGTTAAGGTTTCTTTAGCCATAAAGCCAACGGAAAATGTGGTATTACTGTATGTGACGCCATACACACATGTTGACGAGGAAGAGCAACCTCTTCGCATACCTACAATTACAGTATCAGGCATTAAAGATTCTCAATGACTAAACTTAAAATTAAGCACTCACTCTGTTTGAAATTAAATGTCCATGTTTAACTTTGTGATGAAGATTTCAAAAAAATGTTTTGATTTTTTATATATAAAAATTTTATAATTTTAATGTATAAACTGTAGTTTTTAAAGATAAAAAGTATATACTGAGAAGTAAAATTTTATATTCATTGATTAACTAATTCTAAAACATCATTACCTTCGGAAGAAATTTGTTTGCACGTGGCCGAGGAGCACTGAATGTTAGTATAGGATGATGACTCTGATGGATCGAATATTGGTTCCTTTTGGTCATAGCAATATCCAGCGCATGGCTCGCACTGAGTCCAAGTTAATTGACTAGCAGTGTCAAATACCAGGGAAAGCTCCGTTTTGGGCAAGCCCAAGCCCATGGTGACCTGGTATTTTCCGGTGCCAATCGAGATTCCTGGTTTGCCTTGAAGTGATGTCTTCTCCGTGGAACCTCGGGAGAGCATGGAGTGGATTGAATCAGCTCGGGCTTGGTCTTGATGGAGAATTTCAGCATGGGAGGGAGCGTTTGCTTTGTCTTGGTTCGGTCGAGAGCATGGACCATGCTTGTTTACGATTGGTAATGATGACTTTTCGTTGATTACTGAAATACATAGACATAACTCAAGAAACATTCAATTTTTCACCAATCTCCTTTATACAGTAGGGAAAAAAACAAACATAACTAGTATAATTAACTTCTGCAGAAGAGTGATTAAGAATATGCTCAATAATTAATTTTTAAATCCATTTTGAAATGATTTGGCTTATTGCAAATTTGCAACAATAGGTGAGCAAGTGACGAAAGTGTTTTCGGAGTCAATTTGCATGATTTATCCATGAATCTTATTCTTCCCTCTACGAAAGCACTTTGTTTGAAATTAAAATTTATAATAAATTACTCATTGGATTGTAACTTAATTTTTTGAAAGTTTTTTTTATTACCGAACATTAAAGAATCACAATTGATTACTAACATTTATAAATGTTATGGTTTTGATCACACAACATTTTCACATTAGCGAACCTTGGCAACTTGTCATGTCTATATCAATTCATATGTCATGTGATAATATATATTTATATGATCAAAAGTCAGTTGACATGAAAAACCATGTCAGACAGTTGTTAAATTTTAATAACTAAGTAATCAAAACATTAACTTTTATAAATTAATTAAAACGTGATTTTCAAAATTAAGTAACCAAAATAAAAACTCTAAAAAAATATAATAATAAAAAGAATAATTTACTCTAAAATTTTACCTACTTCCCGCCCTTAACACTTGAACTATTAATTCATGATAGCGGGAGACATTAATTACTCTCGCTATCTTGAATTGTTTGTTCATATTTGATTTAATTGACATAAAAATTAAGAAAAATATTTTGATTTTAATTTATTTTATATTAAAATTTTAATATCCTACTATATTGATGTTAGATGCCAAAAAAATGTCAAATATTGAATGAGTAATACTGTGATAGTAGACAGTTTTGGAATTACGTCTGAGAATAGGAGGAGAAAGACAAAGGGATGGAGAAAGTAATTCTATAAGAAACCTCAAAGCTATGGGTATTAATTAAACCTTTGCTAAGTGATTTGCAAACAGTTGATGGCAGTAGAGAACTGGTTCGAAGAACGTGAGTATGAAGAAGATCCTTGTTTTCCACAGTACTAGTTGTTTTTCCTTCAAAGGCATAGTTCCTTTTTGAAGAGCAGAGAAGGAAGAGAAAGAAAAGAGAAGTGGAGTGGAGGAATACAAACAGTTTGGGGAATGGGGAAGTGGCCATGGACCATATGTCTAGCTAGCTCTTTGTAGTATTGTTTCAACTTGGAAACATTTGCTACTTCATTACCTTTATATAGAAATACTAATATTCTCCATACTTGTTTTCTTCTACTTCCAAAGAAATAAAAAAAAATGTTAACTTGTAAACAAATATTAATAATTTCTTAAATTAAGATTTAATCTTTGTTAACAGCCATGGAAATGTACATTCAGAAAGGACATAGTGGGTTAGGTAACTCCCCTCTTATAATTGAATTCATATTGCGATTTTCACCTATTAATTAGTTTTTAGTACACCCACTACGTGGGTGGAAGAGGAAAAAAAATAATTTTTTTCCCGGTTTTAGATAAAGTAGGAAGATATACGTACGTATTATTTGTTAAAATAATTATACAAATTATTTAGTTAAGATGTACAATTACCTATGGGCTGTTTTGTGGTTTAGGCATGTTTTTGATTGTGGGTCCGGGATGGAGAGTATGAGGAGGGTGATGGAAGTCATTGCAAGAAAAGAGCTTAGGTGTCTTTTGTTGCTCCTAAGGAGCTGAACATCAGTCACTGGGAGATGGGTGGTAGTGGGAGGGTATCGAGGTGTGGGAGGAGTATTGCGCATATTCTTTCATGGAAAATGGTTGAGATATTCTGACGAGAGAAAATTGTGAGAAATGATTAACTTCATAAAGTCATTTTAAAAACAACCCTTAATTATAAGTTAATTGTTTTTATTTAATTTTTTATGATTGGATAAAAATATTCTTAAAATCGTTTCAGATAAATTAAACTATTTATCACAATTTTTCCTCTTTCTTTTTCCCGCATTTGTCCGTTAAGCTCTCGATTTCTCTCTCTAGCCATTAAGCTCTCTCTAATTTTATCAATTTCTCTCTCCCACATTTATTTATTATGCTCCCGATTTTTCTCTCCTACCATCTAGCTCTCTCTAAATTTACCATCATCGCCATCTCTCTCTATCTATTTCTCACCATATCATCATCAATCTACAAGCTAAAGAGCAAAAATAATATCAATGTATGTTCTTGGATTTATTAGTTTATATTCACAGAACCCCAAAGTTAATAAGTTGAAGTTATAAGTGAAATCTGTAAATTAAAACACTGCCTAGAGTTATTACACGTCATGCTTGCATGTAATAACTTTAATGCACTTGGCACGTAACAAATCTATTGAGTATGACATGGTTTAAATATATCGCGTAACTTAATCTTTATCTTTATATTTCACTAAGATATAAATTTTTGGAGTTAAAATCCTTAAACATTATGTGTAACAATATGGCGTGTAACTTGGTTTTTTTTTTTTTGTATTTCATTAGAACATAAACTCTTAAAGTTAAACTTCTTAAACATCTCGTGTAAAAATTAATTTTTTCAACATAGCGTGTAACAACTTTTTTTGAACATGACATATAACAATAATATTTTTTACATATGACGTGTAACTTAGTTTCTATCTTTGTATTTCAGTAAGACATAAACTCTTAGAGTTAAACACCTTAAACATGTAACAATAACTTTTTTTTTTCAACATGACGTTTAATAACATTTTTTCCAACACGTTCGTTTGAATATAAGGAGATTTCATTAAAGGTAATTTTATCCAAAAACTTTTTTTCTTGATTAAAAACAATTAAAATTAAAAAACAAATTGAAAACACCTTATTTTTTACGACTAAATAAAATTGTCATTTGATGGGATTTTATGTGTTATGCTTTGAAGTACTCTTCATGGTTTGTGAGTAATCAAGGCTTTTATCTTTTAGCCTCTATTGGTAAGCTTAAGGTGCGACCGTCATATCTATTTTTGGTTATAGTTAAAAAAAATAAAATAAACATTTATAATTATAAAAAAAGGAAAAAATAAAAATAGTCCCCATTGCAGGACAATTGGGAGGGTTGGGAGGTTCTTTGGGCAACATTGTTTTTCATTGATTCTTTGTTGTGTGACCCATGTGGGCTATGGTTCTTTGGGTTTAGGGGCTGTTTGCTTCTTGTGCTCTTGATGTTGGTTGTTGATTGTGTGGGTTAAGTGAGGGGTTGTGGGGAAAGAGTCAATATGGCTTTTTCACTTCCTTGGGTTTGGTGGGTTATGTTAAAACTAGAATATATCTTAGCTTGAATGGAGGATGGCTTGATGATGTTTTGAATGGGTGGAAATGAAGTCATGAGCAACAACATGTGACTAATCTAAAATAGCAATTTATGCATTGTTTATTATTAGTTCTTTTTTCTCTTCAGCATTAAGTTAGTTTAGCAATGTGGATTTATCATGTTAAGTTGTGAATACTAGGATGTCAGTCACTAATATCATGCTACTGCTAAACGGTTATTGGTTGTTTTATTGTTTAGTTATGTATTGGTCTTTGTTTCTATTGTTCTCTTTGTTCTGTAATTACTAGATATATAGGCTCAATGAAAAACAGAACATTGTGTCTTTGTCTTCATATTTTTCTCTCAGCTTGATTAAGTTTCAATATATTTTTAATTCATCATTTTGAACATGGTATCAGAGCATTTCACTTGTTCTTGAGGGACCTATAAAATCATTTTTTAAGAGTATTTAATCTTGTGGTCTCATATCTTCCATTAGAAAAATCTCTACAAGAAAATCTACGGATTCAACCAATTTTAATGCTGCAGCTCCATTAATGTTTAACGAAGATAACTACCCAATTTGGGTAGTAAAGATAAAAGCTTATCTTCGTGTGTTTGACCTCTGAGAAGTTGTGGAAGTGGGTGAAGATCCTTCGATCCCAAGGCATCCCAGTCCTACAATGGCACAATTGAAGCAGCATAGTGAAGTGGTCGCCAAGAGATTCAAAGCCTCTCATGCATCCATTATGTTTTATTCGACTCGATATTCACTAGGATAATGGCTTACGAGAACCCTAAAGATGCTCGGGACAAGTTGTAAGAGAAATTTCGCGGAAGTGATAAGACTTGACAGATATAAGTACTTAAAATGTTAAGGGAATTTAAAGTTTTAAAATTGAAGGATAATGTGACAATTAAGGAGTATCCTGATAAAGTAATGAAAATTGTGAACTGAGGCTACTTAGGGAAGACCTTCCAAAGAGAAGCATTGTGAATAAAGTCCTAGTAAGCCTACCAGATAAGTTTGAAGCTAAGGTATCCTCACTTGAAAGTTCCAAGGATATCTCATGCTTTACTGTCACAGAGCGAGTTAATGCTATCAAGCACAAGAACAAAAATGTGCTCTTAGGAAAGAAAACACAGTAGAAGGACCTTTCATGACTTGAACAAAAGAGAAATGGAGTGACAACAACAAAAAGTATGACTCAAACAAGAGAGACAAAGATAGGAGATTTGGAGATGGAAAACAAGGCAAGCTGAGAGCTTAGTATCCTGCTTGTTCTCATTGCAAAAAGAGAACGTATCTTGAAAAATATTGTTGGTATTGTCCAAATGTTAAATAAAGGTCGTGCCATCAATTAGGACATATGGAGAGAGTTTGCAAATCAAAGGGAAACACACTTAAGGAGAAGGCTACAATTGCATAACATCAAGAAATAGCTGATGAATTTTTGTTCATGGCAAGGAAATATGAAGTTTCAAGCAAGAAGTGCACATGGCTGATTGATAGCGTATGTTCGAATCATATGACAAGGAAGGAGGAAAATTTTATTCTTTAGACAAGAGTTATAAATCTCTGGTTAAGATTGGAAATGGATTTAACCTGCAGATTCAAGGGATAGGAACAGTTGCAGTGCATACATTTGTAGGTATGAAATTTATTTCCAATGTTATGTTTGTATCTGAAGTTGCTCAAAATCTACTTAGTGTGGGGCAATTGATTGAAGATGGATATATTTTGTTGTTTAAAAACAATGCTTGCACTATCATTGATGCCTCAGGCAAGGAACTTTTCTCTATTGCAATGAGAAATAAGTGTTTCTCTATAGATTTGATGAAGGTTAAGCATAAAGCTTACCAATTCTTGTCCACTAATTTTGAAATTTGACACCGTAGATTGGGCCATGTAAATTACAAGTCTTTAATGCATATGATATCCACCAACTTGGTTAAAAGACTCGCTAGTTTGTCTCAAATAGATCGAATCTATAGCACTTGTCTATATGGTAAGCAATACCAAGTCTCTTTTTCAAAAACTAGCAATTGGTGAGCAAAACAAAGGTTTCAATTAGTGCACTTAAACGTGAGAGGTCTTATGAATACTCTATCATTGAATGGGAGTTCGTATTATCTGATTTTTATAGATGATTATACAAGGTATAGTTGGATAATTTTCATGAAACACAAGTTTGACATGTTCAATTTGTTTACAAGTTAGTTGTAGGAGTGGAAATTGAGTTTAGGAGCAATTTAACGATTTTTAAGATAGATAATGGAGGAGAATTCAACTCAACCAAGTTTAAAGAGTTTCTCACTCAAAAAGGAATCAAACATCAATTAATGGTTGCTTATAACCCTCAACAAACTGGACTTTGTGAGCGTAAAAATAGGACAGTGATGGAAATGACCCGTTGTTTGTTATTTAAGAAAGATTTGCTAAAGGAATTTTGGGCTAAGGCTGCTAATGTTGTTGTGTGTTTACTAAATGTTCTCCCGACAAAAGCTTTAAATGTTAAATGCCTCTATGAAGCTTGGCATGATACAAAACCATCAATAGCTGACCTCAAGGTTTTTGGGTGCATTTGTTATGCAAAGATTCCTTATGGAAAGAGAACAAAACTGGACCCTAAGTCTCAATCGACAATTCATTTAGGCTATAGCAACCTATCAAATGGATATCGATTGTATGACCTAAAAACTAAAAAGATTTTTATAAGCTGTGGTGTCAGATTCGATGAAAAGTTGAGGTGGAATTGGACAACTACTATTGTTGAGAACTCAAAGTCAAATAATGCCGCCGGTGATGAGAATGAAGATTTGAAGTGGAATTGGGAAATAACTGTTGTTGAGAATAATGACGATGGTGATGAGAATCTATTTGATAATGAGGAAAGTGTGGACGAGAATGATGAAAGCTTGGCTATTCGAGGAACAAGACCACTTCAAGAAATTTATAGTAGATGCAATATGGTGGTAATTGAACCAAATGAAGTTTTAAAAGTATTAAAAGATGAAAAATGGAAAGAAGCAATGGATGGTGAAATGCAAATGATAGCAATGAATAAAACCTGGTATTTAGTAAACAAACCTCAAGAGCAAAAGGTAGTTGGTGTTAAATGGATATTTAAAACCAAACTGAATTCAAATGGGTCTATTAACAAATTAAAGGTCAGATTAGTAGTAAAAAGATATTCACAAATTCAAGGAGTGGACTTCAAAGAGACCTTTGCACTAGTAGCTCGATATGACACCATTCGAGTCTTAACAGCACTTGCAGTCTAAGAAAATTGGTCCATTTGGCATATGGACATGAAATCGGCTTTCCTGAATGGGGTTATATTAGAGGACATTTATGTTGAATAGCCTAAAGGTTATGTGGTACAGGGAAAAGAAGACAAGGTGTGCAAGCTTGTCAAAGCTCTCTATGGACTCAAGCAATCCCTAAGAGAATGGTATGATTGAATTAATAGCTACATGCAAGGAAAAGGATTTGTTTGCAGTAGTAATGAAGCTACACTTTATGTTAAGAAATTTGGAAATGCTGTGAAACTGATTGTATCATTGTATGTTGATGATTTGTTAATAACAAGACCTAATGATGAGTTTCTAAAAGAATTCAAAGCTCAAATGAAGTCTGAATTTGATATGACTGACCTAGGAAAGATGTCCTTCTTCATAAGCTTGGAGTTTCTACAACTAAAAGATCAAAATTTTCTCCATCAAAGTAAATATGCTGAGGATTTGCTCAAAAAATTCAATATGAACTTTTGTAAACTAGCTCCAATGCCATTAACTATGGGTTGGAAACTTAGCAAAGATGATGGTGAGATTAATATTGATGCTTAACTCTATAGAAATATAATAGGTTGCCTTTTATACTTGTTAATTACCACGCTTGATATTATGTTTGCAACTAGTATTCTATCTCGATTTACGCAGGAACCATTAGTAATGCATAAGAAAGTTGCAAAGAGAATCTTGAGGTGCATCAAAGACACAACAACATTTGAGCTTAAGTTTGTGAAACAAGATAGTAATCATTTGCAAGGCCATTGTGACATTATTGGGACGCTAGTGTGGATGATTCAAAAAGTACCACTAGTTATTGCTTTTCATTTGGAAGTGCAATCTTTTTCTGGAACTTAAGGAAACAAGAGATGGCAGCTCATTCTTCTGCTGAGGTAGAATATATAGCAACACCTTTTGCAACTAATCACGTGTTATGGCTCAAGAAATTGCTTGATGATTTGGGTTTTAGGCAATATATTAGCACTGTCTCATGGGTAGATAACATGTCTACAATTTCAATAACGAAGAACCTAATGTGGCACGTAAGAACCAAACACATCCAAGTGAAGTTTCAGTCAATCAGAAAGGTTGTGAAGAACGATAAAGTTGTGATCAAGCATTGCAGCACCAATGATCAAGCTACTGATATCTTCAAAAAAGCTTGAACAAAGATAAGTTTATTTTTTTAGGAGCAAACTTGGAATATGTGAGATAAATTCCAAGGAGGTGTGTTAAAACTAGAATATATCTCAGCTTCAAATGAGGATGGCTTGATGATGTTTTGAATGGGTGGAGATAAAGTCACGAGAAACAACACGTGACTGGTTTAAAATAGCAGTTTGTGCATTGTTTATTTTCAGTTTTTTTCTCTTCAGCATTAAGTTAGTTTAGCAACATGGATTTACCATGTTGAGTTGTGAATACTAGGATGTCAACCACTAATATCATGCTACTACTAAACGGTTATTGGTGATTTTATTGTTTAGTTATGTATTAGTCTTTTGTTTCTATTGTTCTCTCTGTTCTGTAATTACTGGTTATATAGGCTTAATGAAAAACAAAACACTGTGTCTTTGTCTTCATGTTTTTCTCTTTGCTTGATTAAGTTTCAAAATATTTTTAATTCATCCTTTTGAACAGGTTGTTGGGGATGCTTCGGTTTATGAGGGTTGACGGAGTTTCTGGTTTGGAATGCTCTACTTTGTAAAGGTTTCTTTTTGTGGTCTATGGGTGGGTCTATGAGTTGTGTGATCTTTTGCTCTTTCTGTTAGGATCTGTTTGGGGGGAATTCTAGTGTGAGGGATGATTGTTTTAACTTTGTATGGTGATTCTTGTTCTCTCTAGTATGTCATCCAATGTCAAGGACTTATGGTTGGACTTTGATTAGGGATCCTACGAAAGAAGAGGACTCTTCATGATGTTTTTGACTTCTTTCGCTGCTTTTTGTTGTTTTTGCCTTTCTGTCTACTCTTTCTTTTGTGATGGCAATGTTGGGGAGTTTGATGTTGATTACGAGAGACTTTGAGATTGTTTCTTCATCAACATTTTTTTTTTGGGAATTTCTTTATGGCTATTGACGGGTTCAGGGGTTTGAGGTTGGGAAAGAGCTAAGGGTTCTCTGAATCCTATTTTGTGTGGGTGCATTTTCAAAATCAAAGGTTATGTCACATAATGAAAAGCTATCTTAGATAAAGGTTATGTCACATAAAGTGACATAGTGTGACTATTGGATTATAGGTAGATTTTCATGTGAATGGTTATATCTCTTGGTAAAATGACATCCAAAGGTTATGAGACAAATTGAAAAAACACCATAGCTCAAAAGTTTAAATATAAAAAGTTATTGTTTGAAATTTTAACTCAAAATTTATGTTTTATGGAATGAATAGTTTTCCTTTCATAAGATGATTATTAAAACAATACCTATATCCAAATGTTGTGTCTTGCAAAATGTAAAGAAGTCTTTTAGACAAAATGGTGCCTTAATGAAAGGGTTGTGTCTTTGAAGAAGAGATACTTGCAAGCCTATATAAAGGGCTTGTTGCTAACCATTTTGACATATTAAATCAAAAACAAAACAAGAGCAAGAAAAGTGTTGATCATGCACCATTAAAGACTTTGGTTGGCATAAGGGTTTTAGTGTCAATAAAATTACTTTTCAAAAAAAAAAAAGATCAACCTTTATATATATTATATACCTCATTCACCTCTATGGAAGATGTGGAGGATTTTTAATGTGTTTGACAGCATTTGTACTAAAATCAGAAGTATTGTCTTCACACACACTGCGAGAAGTGAAATCAATGGCAGACTTTCTTTCCATGATTGGAGTTGACCTATTAGCTTTGTTATAGGCATGATGGTAAGAACAAAGCGCTGGTATGGCTGTCATGGCCCGGAACTCCCATCGGGCCCGTGACAACCTCCGCGACGTCCCGATAAGCACTTATTACCCCGAATGCCGATCGAAACCCCGCAAGGCTTAGCATCAACTTCCGCATCTCCCCGGTGAGCGACAGTTATTAAATCTCGCATTTCAAGAAATCATAAGTTGTTTCCAACTCAAAATAATAAAATATTATTTTCTAGCTCACAGGGGCATTTTC
>NC_030856.1:7987436-8003101 GCF_000208745.1 Theobroma cacao
AGGGTTTGTTCTTATTTCTCTCTCTCTCCTGCTGGTTTTGGCTGACCATCCCAATGAAGAATTCTGAAATTTTCAAGCCTTTTAATAGGCTTAATAAAATATTATTATTTTATTTACCTTTTGAATATTTTATTATTTTATTTTTTTCTAGCCATCTTTTTGACTTTCTTTTTCTACCACTCAATCTTCTTCACTTATCAATGTCTTCCATGAAATTTCTAGACTTTTTCAAAGTTTTGGTGGAGTAAATTTTTAAAAATTACACTTTTACCCCCGTAAAGTAAAAAATTACATTTTTACCCCAAAAACTGAAAAATTGCCCATAGACATATTTTTCATCCCTTATACTCATACCATTTTCCAATTTGTCAAATGTGATCTAAATTCTCTCAAAATCTCAAATTTTGTCCACCGGTGGAAAAATTATAATTTTTCCCCTAGATAGTGAAAATTCCGGTTTGACTCCGAATTGATCCTCGAACTCCTAATTACCATTTTGAGTCATCCCTGAACTGTGAAACTCTTAATTTCACCTTAAAATTCCTATTTGAACTAGTTCGAGGCTTAATCGACTTAATGGTACCATTATGGGTAATATCGTCTTTTAACGATTTTTCGAACTTCCTAAATATACAAACATTCTATCGAGCATGTGAATGAAATTATAATTATTTTAAAAAGCAGAGTTTGACAATGGCAATGATCTCTAGGCTTTACTTTATTTTCAGATTACAGTTCTAATAGGGAGGATGCTTTTGTTGATGAAAAAGACAGTTATGGTGTGCGTTCCATTTTGTTCTGTGTATAGGATAGGGGAAGTTTCAGTGTAATGGGGTCTTTGTGTTATTGGGTTTGCTGTTTGTTTTGTATTAAAGTTTTCAATCTCAGTACATATTTGGTGTGTTGGGGTGGTTTTGGCCTTTGCGGGAGGGCTGTTTCCCGCTGCCTACAATCTGCTTTTTGTAAAGACGTGGGCTATATTTCAGCTTTATGCTCTTAATAACATACTTGATGTTGATTGAGAAAAAAAAATGCTTGCATCCAAAATGTAGTTTTTTCAAGTGCAAAAATGCAAGTGAAATAAATAAAGAATTCAAATTCTATTATATAGGAAAGAAAATGAAATGATGAGTTTTTAACTTTTTTTTATATATTTATTTATTTAATGCTATTTTATAATTATTCACAAAAAATTTGATGATAGAAGTTAGTGTAAGGTTTGATTCCCTCACCCCTTAATATTTCCTCCTATTTGACACAAAAAGATAATACAATTTCTATTTATGAATTAATTTAAAGCTCTCTTCATAAGTGTTAAACATAATTATGGTTTAATTTCTTAAAAGATTTTGCGAAAACCATATTATAATTTCGGTGCAAAACAAAGACTAATCAAACAGAGCCTGGTTGTTTGGCTTTAGGCAGTGGCTTTCCATTGTCGGAATTACTTATAATTATAGCAATTTGGATTCTCTAGTAATCCAAATTCACATTACTCAATCAAACAAAATTTTATTAATTCTTCCTCTTTCTTAGGAATTGAGAATGAAAACTCGGGCCTTTGACCCACTTAAAAAAAGAGGAATAATTATCACTGGACCAAGTATAAGTTGTTTATTAATTGTATTAATTTTCTTATTTCCAATTCCTAATGCTCATTTTTTCCAACACAAACAAAAAGAAATACGCCACTTACAACAAAAGTCAAGATTCATTAAAAGTAAAAGCTGCAATTTTCCAAAAGGAAGAAGGGAATCCCCAATCTCCATGGATTTTCATGCTTATCGCATTGTACAGGGCAAAGTGTTCAAAAAACTAATTAACATGCTAAAACGCTTTAAACTAAGTCAAAGTTATACAATGAGTACGTACCCTTAGGCGAAAGCTACTTTTTTGTTTTTATAGTTTATCTAATCAATAACTTCAGCCACTTCAAGTGTAGTGAAAACTTAAGACAAGCACTATCAAAGCATTTTCCTATCCATGATAAAGTTGTGGAATTCAACTGAGGCTACGTTTAATTGGTTGTTAGAGTCCACTCCATTTCCGTTTAGTTGTTGAATGGGCTTGTTTTCTTGAAACAATGTGCACCCTATCTCGAAAAGTTAGAGGGTTGGGAAACTCTATAAAAACCAGAGTGGTGAGGAATCACTTTGTACACCTATCCAGGAATCACCTCGCTGTTAGCTGGTGGTGTCACATATATATACTTTATGGGAAGGAAACCATTAATCTTGGTGTTGACAAGAATCCGATGTTTCAATATGGTTGTAGCTCTCCAGATTTTGGTGTTTGGATTATGTTGTTATGCATCTCTTTTATTTACAAGCTTTTTGGTTTTGTTATATACCTTGTTTAGCCTTTTCCCTGATTTCTATCTAATAGGAGTGTACTGCCTGCACTTGTATATGCTGGAGGCTATTATAGGCACTATGCAGTGCTTGCAACTATTACTGCTTTATGCAGTTTTTTAATGAAATTCATTTTTTGGCTGAGGAAAAGAAAAACCTAAAATACCAAGCTTGGAGATGAACAAAGAACAAAACGAATTTCACAATTGATGATTGCTTTGAAATATAGTAAAATTTGTATGTATATTGTTCCTTTTAGACCAAGTATTCATGATTAATACTTCCATATTTTAATTTGGATTCAAACCAAGCCATGTATATGCACAACCAATCAATATTATGCTTATAGACATAGATGTTTGTAAGAGAAACAGGCGGGAAGAGATCATCCCCAAACTTTGTGACTAGTGCACTTATTAAATGCTCCATTTAAGTTTACATGGAGTCAAAAATTAAAAAAGAAGTTAAAATAAATGTCTTCTTTATATTCATTTTGAGAAAACTAGAAAACCTATTTGTAGTCTAGCTTATTGATTAAGCTTGACCAACCTATTTGTAGTCTAGCTTATTGATTAAGCTTGACCTTGATTTTCTTCAAGCTTGCAACAACTTCTTTCATATCAATCCTCTCCTCTGGTAACTCTGCTGAACATCCTAATGCTAATTGCAAAACGGATAACACACAATCCTTTGCTGCTAAGCGTTCTCTTTCTCCGGTATTTAGCAAATTTGTGTCTACAACATGAACCACTGCAGATGGTAATGACTCTTTCACCCAACTCTTCAAGCTCATTTCTTCCACAAACATTTCATCTGTCGGCTTCTTTCTTGTGAAGGTTTCCATAAGAAGAATACCAAAACTATACACATCGCCTTTTGTAGAAACAATTCCTTCTGATCCATATTCTATATGTGAAATTAATTTAAATTCATTATCAAAACTATCAATTGATATTTCAAGATAATGAAAAACATGCTTAAAGTTTAGTGACCGATGAATCTAAAGACTTGTATACATGCATGTACATGTAAGCATATATGAGGAGAAATATACATACATACATACATAATCTAAAATTGTTAAAAGTAAAAAATAAAACCATCACCTGGTGACATGTATCCGATGGTTGCTAGTGTCACGGTT
Organism: Theobroma cacao; assembly: GCF_000208745.1. Taxonomy (NCBI): domain Eukaryota; kingdom Viridiplantae; phylum Streptophyta; class Magnoliopsida; order Malvales; family Malvaceae; genus Theobroma; species Theobroma cacao. The sequence goes on from NC_030856.1 coordinate 7,990,932, forward strand.
TGCTTCATTAAATCCTCTTCACCTAACAGTTTTGCAATGCCAAAATCACCCAAATGCGCAACCATATCTTTATCTAGCAGGACATTGTTAGGCTTGAGATCACAGTGAACCACGGCTGGGGTATGACCATGATGTAGATACTCCAATGCGGATGCGATGTCCATCATTATATTCAACCTTTGAGAAATGTCCAGAAAATAGTTGTGAGAATATAGCCATTTCTCCAAATTTCCATGAGGCATGAACTCAAGTATCAAGGCCTTGAAATCAACATTAGAGCAACTACTGAAGATTTTGACCAAATTCCGATGGCGGATGTTGCGAAGGACCTCACACTCAACATCAAAGCTTTTAAGAGCTCTATCAAGAGTTACATTGAAGACTTTTACTGCAATGCTCATATCATTTGACAGAGTCCCTTGGTATACTGACCCAAAACTCCCTACCCCAAGTAAATTGCTTTCAGAAAATCCATCTGTAGCTTGATGCAGCTCATGATAAGAAATCCTTCTCCATTCAGCTAATGTTAGCAAATTTTCTTGAGTTGCCACTTCGGCTTTCCTATTTCGATTTCGCAAAAAAATTATAACCATGGCCAATATCAATATTGTTGAGCCAATTACCGGCAGAATATATTTTAAAAGCTCAGTACCCGTCTTGGACCTTCTAGAGGGATTAGTTTTGCAAGGTGGGACTTGCAATCGAGGTGAACCACACAAGGCTTCATTCCCCATAAATGATTGAATTGAGTAGTTTGCAAATGAACCTCCATTAGGAATTTCCCCTTGTAGTCTATTGAAAGAGACATTGAAATATTTGAGATTGGAAAGTTGCTCCAAGGACTTGGGGATCGTTCCTGAGAGATTATTTCTTGACAAATCCAAGAATTCCAAACTTATTAACTCACTTACAAACTCAGGAATAGAATCGTGTAAGATATTACCAGATAACGAGAGATGAGTTAGGTCTGTGAGATCACCAATGCTGCTTGGGATAGTACCTGAAAACTGATTCTCTGACAAATTCAAATTAGTCACAGACTTCCACTTTCCAATATCAATTGGGAGAGAGCCACTCAGAGAATTTGAAGACAATTCTAGGAACAAGATACCATCAAGTCTTGTCAAGGTTGATGGTATTGAGGTAAAATTGTTGGAGCCTAAAAAAAGGTTTCTTAGAGAAACGACATCACCTAAGCATGATGGAATCGGTCCAGATAGTTTGTTACCTGTGAGAGTTAAGTAAGCCAACTTCTCCAGATGACATAACTCAGATGGAATGGACCCTTCTAGCTTATTAAATCCGAGATTGACATTTTGCAACTCTCTCAATCTTCCAATTGTAGTAGGTATTGTTCCAGTCAAGTCATTGTGGTCAAGACCTAACCATAGCAACTTGCTTAAGTTACCAATTTCTCTAGGGATGTTGCCGCTAATGTTGCAAAGAGAAGAATAGAACTGTGTTAGGGAAGATGATAAATTTCCTACCGAAATTGGAAGTTCCCCACTGATCAATGGATTACCATCAAACGTCAATTGTTTCAATTCTCTGCAATTCGTCAATGATAAGAGAAAGCTCAGTTCTGGGGATGAAGGGTTACTAGATAAATTGTTATGACTCAGGTCGAGGTTTTTTAAATATCTTAGATTGCCAAGGTTGTCAGGAATAAATCCAGAAAAAGAATTATTCAACAAATGAAGATTAATAAGCTGAGAGGCATTGGAGATAGAGATAGGGATGGGCCCACTCAGTTCATTTCCTCCAAGATAAAGGCCTTCAAGGTTTGGAAGTCGGAGGCCTGTGCTAGATGGAAGCTCCCCAGAGAGGCGATTTAAAGCAAGCCAAATGATCTTTGCAGTTGAGATGTTAAAGATTGATGGAGGGATGAAACCAGTGATGTTATTTTCTGCCAGGTATAAGATTTCCAGATTTTCTAGGTTGCCAATCTGAGGTGGAAGTGTACCTGCCATAATTAATTTAATCACAGCATTGTCTGATATCATTGTTCCTCAGATATAAACATATGTAATAAAATTTATATATATATATATATATATTGAACAAAGTACAAATAACCTGTTTAGTCCAATTAGGCTACTAATATATCAGAAGTTACAATGGAAATAGTTAACCATTTTGCTTACACCCCAAATCGTAATTGGTCATGTCTGCTAACCTGATTTAGTGGGTTTATAACTGACGTTGTTGAAAGGATCTCCCTCCATAATAGTTTCTCCTCGATCAAAGATTTTTACATATATTTTTCAAGTTCTTTAATGAAAATGAATCAAGATAGTTAAATTATTTACTTGGCATGGACCCCAAATCAATTTTATTTTGCTAAATCAGTAATTTTAAACGCTATACATTTTTAATTTTCTTTAATCATTCTTTAAATTAATTTTTATATTACTTCTCAACTCCTATTTTTCATAATAATGCAATTAATTATGCAAAGACCATAAAAAACAAACCTAACATCCATCGCATATATATGCATGTTATGAATTTCCTACATTTGATCATGATATAATTGGATTATTCGCCAGATCATATGTTTGCTTGCTTTTGGTAATTTGTGATATTTGGTAATTTGTTGCCTCTTGCAAATAAGTTTAAAGCGGCCATATGATCCACCCTTGAGTGTCTCCTAAAATCTTAAGGATTCTATTCGAGTTGTCGTTATGATGTGGTTGTACTGCTTACGATAGTAGTAAAATAAATTGTCATAGAACAGATGCCACGAGAAAGATCCATAAGAATAAAAAAGTTTATTCTTTCCTTAGACATCTTTGAATTCTATTTTAAAAAAGGTTATTATAATATTGATCATGTAATTTATCTATTAACTTTTTCAGAAATTGTTTCTAGCCTTAAATTAGATTTGTAGAGATGCATTGAGGGATAAAATACAATCTATGTTACACAACAATATTTGGAAACTTGTTGAGCTAATTAAGGGTTGAAAACTCATTTGTTGTAAATAAGTGTACAGAATCAAGAAATATTCTAGAGGAAAAATTGAGAGGTTTAAAGTCAAACTAGTTGCCAAAGGTTTTCCTCAAATAAAATTTATTGATTACAATGAAATCTTTTCTATTGTATTCTACAAGGATGTTGTTTAGAGTAATTATGACACTTGTAGATCATTATGATTTAGCACTACACCAGATAGATGTTAGGATTGCCTTTTTAGACGGTAATTTTGTTGAAGAGATGTATACGGGCCAACTTGAAGGATTTAAAAAAATTGGTAAAGATTATCTTATGTGTGGACACAAAAGTCTAATTATGGGTTTAAATGAGATTCTCGCCAATTCCTTGTGTGTATTGAAATCTATAGAGCCAAATCCCATCACTGGCTAAGACTTTCTCAATGTGCATAGGTTGATCAAGTGTTGAATAGATTTGTTACGCTTGATTGCAAAGATGAAGATGTGCCAATTGTTAAAGGTGATAAATTGAACTTGACACAATATCCTAAAAATGATGTTGAGAGGGAATCTATGAAAGCAATGCCATATGGTAATGCAATAAATTGCTTGATGTATACTCAGGTGTACATGAGACTTGACATTGGTTATGTAGCAGGTCTTTTAGAAATATATTTATCTAATCCTGAGAGAGATAATTTAGAAGTTCCAAAGAAGGTGATGAGATATTTGAGTAGGGCTAAGGTTTATATGCTAGTTTATCAAGAGATTAAAGACCTTAAGTTGGAGGGTTATACAAATTCTAATTTTGTTAACTACTTAAATGATAGGAAATCCACAATAAGATATATTTTTGGTGTTGGTAGGTGGTGCAATATCTTGGAAAGGTATAAAGAAAACACTTATAACCTCATTCATTATGCAAGCAAATTTTGTAACATGCTATGGATAAACTACAACAAGCTTTCTAGTTAAGAAATCCCATTAAAGAATTATCATTAGTTGGCTCTATTGCTAGACCCATACAGTTGTATTGTATAATGTTGCAGTGGTTTTATTCACTAACGATAATAAAAGTATTGCAGGGGCCAAGTATATAGAGATAAAATATTTGACAGTTAAAGAACTTATAGAAAAAAGGTGCCACTTCAGTAAAGTATACTAGAACTAATCGCATGATAGCTGATTTTTTGACTAAAGGACCATGCCTTGTTAATTTCAAAAAATTGTGAAAGTCTTTTGATGTACTTGGTTAACTCAGCATTTGACATTGCTTTATGCTTAGTGTGTAATTTGTACGGAACTACATCCTTGATGATTTATTTGGATTTATTATGAGTAATGATTATTAATTATATTTAGTCAAAGTGTTGATATATATATATATATTATGTATATATAAACACGCATTTATGTGAAGAATTAAGATATTTGCAATTCTTAAGAATAAGCTAGGACATAAATTGATAGCCTTAAGATATGTCTTTGGAACATAGAGTATATATATCTCTAGATATGTAAAACAGACATAAAAGTTTATTGAGTAAATCATAAAGTGTTTCTATTGCAAATTTGGACTGCATAAAATAAAGAACAGAGAGGCTAACAAATGAATACAAGACATGAAATAGATCATTAAATTAAGATAAAGAGATATTGTACCTGACAAGCCGTTAAAAGAAAAATCAAGTTCCCAATACTTGAAGGAATAGGCCCTGCTAAGTTGTTTTCTAGAAGGCTTAGAATCTCCAAATTTTGAAGATAACCAATCTGCCATGGGATTTGACCTGTAAAAACAACATGATTATGCCTTATGACAACTAAAATTAAAATAATATCTGAGCAAAAAAAAAAATTAAAACAATATATCTAGTTCTCTTTCTATGCATACCTTTGAGAATGTTGCTGCCGAAGTACAACAAATTAAGCATAGTCAAATTTCCAATTTCCATAGGTAAATTCCCCTCAAAATGATTATTATGTAAGTATAAGAGTTCTAACTCTTTGCACTTGAATAAACTAGATGGTATTTTGCCTGAAAGCTGGTTCTCACCCAAATTAAGCACTTGCAATTCAGGAAGATTACCAAACATATCCGATGGGAGATGACCACTGAGTTTATTACTACCGAGATCAACAATTTGCAACGAAGATATGTTGAAGATTGAGGGAGGTATGGAACCTGAAAGCTGATTAGCATACAAAAATAATATCCTCAAGTTAGAAAGATTTCCAATAGCGACAGGAATCTGCCCTTGCAGACTATTGGTATTCAGCCTCATGATCTCTAGCTTTGGCAAATGGCACAATGATGATGAGATTACACCCGTGAAGTTGTTACCTTGAAGAAACAAGTTTTGAAGTTGAGTGAAGGAACTAAACCATGATGGGATTTCTCCACTAATGTTGTTGTGGGCGAAGTTTATAAAGTTCAACCTACGCAAATTAGCCAACTGGTTGGGTAATGAGCCATGAAAACTATTGTTTCCCATGCTTAGCCTGGAGAGGAAAGATAGATTTCCCAAATGAGGTGGGATAGTGCCTACCAAACCCATGCCAAAAAGATTCAGAGTTGTTACCCTACGGTGTCGGGATCCGCAAGTGATGCCAATCCAATTGCAAACTGAGGTAGCACTAGACCAATTGGATGCTAAAAGATTTTGAGGGTCAAAGGTTACATGGGATTTTAATGCAAGAAGAGCCAATTGGTCTGAGGTGATGTTTGGAGATTCAATAGACAAGAAAGTAATAAAATTACGAAACAGAAGCACAACTATGAGAGGGAGGCAGAAGCGAGTATTTCCCATGAGGAATAGGAAATGGAACTCTTGGGGTAACTGAGCTTGGTCATGAATTCTTTAAATACTTGCAAAGCCAAGCGTCAAGCGGTCGTCTCCAATAGGTCAAGCCCGAATATTATGACTCTCCGATTGTCCTTATCCTAGTAGTTGCCTTTTTCTTTATAGCTTAGCTGTAAGAGAATTCCACTTGCCTGTGTCCACTAGAAGAAAAATTATAAAAAACTTGCATAGACTCAAAGAAGAAATTGACGTCTACAACTTGCTTGGGAAAGTTATGGGTCTAACTAAAGGCAGTGTAAAGTGTGGCATGTCGAACTTCCATTCACATTCCTTTTTTCTTGCGTAAGAAAAGAAAATATATATAACTTTCATTGAAGCATCACATGCATACATTCTCATAATAGACAATCTAATTCAACAAGTAGAGAGACATGGGTTGCTCAATAATTTTAAAGACCTAAAACGTTTAAATATTTAAATGGAATCCTTTTTATTGAAATTTAAAAAAAATTAAAATTAGTTGGAGATCATTAAAAACATATTACGTTCATTAAAAATAAGAAAAGTAATTAAAAATTATTAACATTACGAGAATTGGGATGTGATAAAAGCTAGAGATTTATTAGACACATAATTAAAAAAATGAGATAATATATAATTTATTAATTATTTTAACTTTTACATGAGTGAGTAAGTGAGATAAATAGTTGAGAATTAATAAAAAGTGGGAAGTGAAGGAAAATAAATATTTAATAAATACTTAATTTAAAATATATTTTATTAATTATTTAAAATTTTTATAAATTTTAATATAATTAATTATATTATATAAAATTATGAAGCCTGGCCTAAAGCAATGTTTTGGTGGCTTTATGCTAAAGCCGGCCCTGCAGGGAGAAAATGAAAGATGGAATATCTTTTCTTTTTGATATTTTACTAAGCAGAGATTGCAGACCATCTCCCTTGACGAACAGAAAATGATTACTACTATATTTACATTAATTCACACTATCAACGTCTTATATTCACACAAAATTAGTATTGTTGTTGGCCACTGGCAGCGTCTAATAATTTGCTATATCAGCAACACAATATAACACGTGCCACAACCTGCTGGTCCACCTACCAACCACTTCATCCGTGTCAATTCCATGTCATTGATTCTGATTGGCTTATGACATGTGCCAGTATTCTATTGGTCCATCCTGATGCCACTTAAATCCCTGATTATTACATGTCAGCACCACATTAGGCACCAATTAGATGACATGCCAAGTCTTCAGGTTGGCCAGCCTTGAATGCAATCTGGCTAACCCATCAAGTCCAATCAAAATTGAGTACAGAAAAAAATTAGGAAGGGTTTAAACCATGACTGTACAAAAAGAAGTTAAAAGCAAAAAAACAGTTCATAGAAAGCACAAACAACTACTAATTGCTTAGGGAGACATTGCCTGAAAGCAAGAAAGGCGTTTAAATACATATTTAACCTTAAAAACATTTTTTGAGGTTAAGAGGTGAAATTGACATCATTTTACAGCAGCCCTTGCGTAAACCTTTCCGGCATGTGACAAAAGGCCTACAGTGCTACTGTTCTTACTTTTTCCATTCCTTTTTTCTATGGTCAAGTGATCTTTTTCTAGCTTGACAAACGGCAAAACCCCACAACTTGGAGATAATACTATTTATGGCAAGTGGAATATCTTGAATATGGATTTGGTAGGACAAGTACTCAAAGAATAAAAACACAGTTGTGAGCTCTGGGCAGTCAGTTCAATATGAACAAATCTCTACAACTTGCAAATGTAGTTGCAGCTAAACACTAATGATGTTTCTATTGACAATAGGAAACCTTGAAATTTCTTGGAACAAGCAATGATATTTAGTTTTTATACAATTGTCTTTTATTTTGTGGTAGAGTGCCTCCCTTTGAAAATGCTCTAACTCCGTCCCTAATTGACAAATCAAAGACCTTGGGGTGTTTTGCAAAATTTCTTGTTGACAAACAAGGGTCCACATCAAAGGAGCTATCATTTCAAATCTACATGATTAGACTCCTCAAAGCACCCATAGCAACTGAAGAGCGGAAATTAATGCTGCCATTGACTGTGAAAATATTAGAAGGCTAGGTTATGCTGTTAGAGCTTATTGCAATTTCCTTTGAAGAGCAGCATGATTGCAGAAAAGAACAAGGTATGCTGGACTTTTCAACCATCCGGTGCATGCATCAATGCAATGTGTACTAAAAAGAGTAATGTATTGGTGCCTTACTTTGTCTTATCAGTATCCCTCAACAGCCACCGCCATAAAAATAAGAATATTTGCTATAAAATATGGTTTAACTAGTTATCTATAAAAGGGCAATAGTTAACTATTTAGATCAGTATGAATAGAGGTGTGTATGAGCATGAATCTTACCACTTCATTAGTAAAATGAAGATTAGCAAGATCAAAATCAGAAAGAGTTGACTCTAATTATATAATTTACAGTCAACGTAATGAAATTTCTTAATGTAAAATAACATACGAGATCCAATCATCCAGTAAAATTTTTGCAGTAATAAATCATCTCAAACTTCCCTATGCGTTGGAAGCAATAAGAAGGAAATGAGAAAGCAGAGCCCAACACCAATACTTTCTAAAGGATTTCTACCGGTACATGTATAACTTTCCATTGACTGGATTATGGAACAATGATAAACGATGATAAACCTTCAAGTTTGCTCCGTATTGATCACCTACACTTGATTGAATACCGGTTGGAAACTCTTTCTGGAAGTGGCTCATCAAGAACCAATAGCTAGTTAGAAAACGATAGTAAGGAGGCTTTTTTTTAATAATAAAGTGGGGTCAATTAAAATCTTTATTCTAAAATAATATGATACTTTAACCATTTTTTCTTTTTACGAAATGCTTTTCTCTCTACAAAGGTGTATGAAGAATTAAATTATATCTCCAGTCACTAACTTTCCATGATTTTTTTGCCTTATATATATATATATATATATATATATAGCATCAAAAACATGTATGGNTTATTAATTATATATATATATATATATATATATATAGCATCAAAAACATGTATGGCTGCCTAACTTTCCATGATATTTTGTTTCCTTTTTGGGTATGGGACCAGGCGGCCAAACTTTGTGTGTTCAATCTCAAGTCTCTAGTTTCTGGTTTTTTAAAATTTGCATCCTATCAACGCTGTACAAACAACGAGGAGAGAAAAGAGAAAAAGAGGGAGTGGGGCTGTGGAGGAGCAGAACATGATTGTCAAAGCCATGTCGGCCAAAACATGATTGCATGGACACCCACCAATAAGTTCTCTATTCTTACGAAAAAACGATGCAATGTTGACAACAACCTAGAAAAAGAATCACCTAATTAAACAAGGAAAATTTTGCAGAGCTAAACCCTGATATTTGTAGAAAGAATACCAACTCACGTACTAATTTTGTACCGTAACCATAAACCACCCTGTTTTTCCTTCAAAACAGGGATTTACTGCCTTTTGATCATGATAATCAGGTAAAGATGTTTGAATTTTTTAGGGTAAATTTCACTTATCTTTTTAATTTTTTATCATAATTACACACTGATTCATTAATTTTTAAAATGAAAACTCCACCCTAAAAAAATATTTTATTTGGACGCATAATTTTTTCATTAATTTGATGACGTAACAATTTTTTTACTATAATTTTACTATTCATTAATTTTAAAAATTACCATTATATAAAATACAATTTCTCTCTATCCAACATTCTCTCACCTTCTCTCACTAAATTTTCTCTGCCACGGATAGCGATGACAGCAGACGTTCTTTGAACCAATTCGGCTATAGGAACATTGGATTTGGCTAGAGAACGCCATATACAACATTCTTGCGATGCCGATAAGCATTGGAGGGGCTCCCCAATGTCAGGGAACATCGGATTTGGTGTTCCCTTGCTAGATCTAGCCACAGGAGCGCTAGATCCAATGTTCCCAAGTTTGTATCTAGTGGGGGAATGCCAGATCAAACGTTCTTGCAGTGTCGACGAGCATTGGAAGGGCTCCCAGTGCCGAGGAATGCAGATTTGGCATTCCCTAGCTAGATCTAACTACAAGATTGACAAGCATTGGAGGGGCTCTTTGACCAAATCTAGTGTTCTCGTGATGCTAGGGAGCCTTGGCAAGTGAAAGATGGTGCTGGGGTGAGGAGCGTCGTCAATCACTTGACAGAAAGAAAAAAAGTGGAAAAAGAAGAAAAACATTTTAAACATTTCACATTTAGACATTAACATCGTTTACAAGTTTGGGATAGAGTGTTAAATTTGAAAACTAATGGACTCGTATGTAATTATAACCAAAAGTTGAGGGAATTAATATATTTTGCTTCAAAAAAAGTTGTATCGCGTCTTATTAAAAAAAAGTTGTTATATGTCATATTAAAGAAATGTTACAGTCATCTCTTAAGGCCTTCACAAACAGTAAAGAATATCTTTCCAGCAAAGTTCTTGAACATTTTCTTTACAAAATCATTAGGAAGTGACAAAAGGTTTTGTGATTCATCAACAAAATCATCTAGCAAAAACTTTTTTAGAATTTTTTATGAGATTTACCAAATTAAAGATCGATGGAAGTAACCAAAACACAAAAACCGTTTTCTTCCTTGTAGTTCTTTTTCACCTTCTTCTTCTTTCTTTTTTGTTTTTCACTTTCTCTTTATTTCAATTTTGCACCAAATTTGAAAAAATTGGAACATTTTGTTTATTTCAAGAGGGATGGAAAATCTTGAAACATTCCTTTCCTTTCCTTTATTTAAATTCTTTTTATTATTAAGATTTTTGGAAAGAAAGATGAGCAAACCAAAAACATCATTTTGAATGTTTAAAAGGCATGAGAGAGATGGATGGGCAGTGTTCTGGATGGCGTGAGAGAGAAATCAAGAGCATCTAAATTTGTCTCAAAGGGTTTTAAAGGTATTTTTGTCTTGTCCTAACCAAAGTTCAATAAAAACAGTTAACTTTATATTCAAAATTATTTTTGAAATGAGCTTATAAGGTTGACTATTTTTCACAATTTACTCTATTTTTAAATTTCATATTTTGACTGCCTGGTATGGTATTGCATCTGCATGCTATATCTGGAGATGTTGACTATGTGTAAGCAAGGGAGTTACCTTGTGCTATTTTGAGTTTTTCTGGTGTCTATATTTTAAGTAGCCCTGTGTGGAATTTTCCTTAGTTGCTATTCTAGTGGGAGCACATTACACTAGAACACTACAAAAAATCCTTGTATTTCCAACGAATTTGCAATGGATTTCCAACGGAGTATAGTTAAAATTTTTAATTGCTTGTTCCGACGGATTTCCAACGGATTTATATTGAAAATTTGACTTGTACAATATTTCCAACAGATTTCCAACGGAAATTTCCATTGGAAATTTCCAACGGAATATTCCGTTGGAAATCCGTCGAAACTGTAAAATAAAAAAAAATGTGTAATATTTACAGTTTCCAACGAAATTTTCTGTTGGAGAATAAAACTTTAAAAAAAAATTTACAATCTTTTTACAGTTTCCAACGGATTTCCAATGGAAAATTCTGTTGGAACATAAAACTTTAAAAAAAATTTTACAATCTTTTTACAGTTTCCAACGGAAATTTTTGTTGAAAATCCGTTGGAACATATAAAGAGTCGATGATATATTAAAAATGTAACTTTCCAACGGAATTTTCCGTTGGAAATAATAATAATGTTAAAAAATTATATAATTAACATTTTCTAAAAATTTAAATTTTTTTTTCGAAAAAATTTAGATATCTCTTTAAGCAAATACATAGTTATTGAAGTAAAATTTTGGGCTCTGTTTAAATATGTTTTCCTTTGAGTAATTTTGTATAATTTTTTTAACTTGAATGAATCATACAATATTGATTAATACAACCAAATTACGGTAATATTATATTACTCCAAAATTGAAAAAAATTTCTATGTAAAATTTTATATTTTATAAAAAAACCATGATAAGATATAAAAATCATATTAAAAAGTATATATTACTTTATTTACATTTTAATTGTAATTAGCTAATATATGTAAATTAAGATTGAAGTTTTATAATAAACTTATTAATATTTGTGCTTAAAAAATATCATTTTATTATATCTATGTACTCATGCAATTCTGACCGAGAGCTATAGAACTTAGTCTTGATGTATATATATATATATATAATAGTATAAATATATATATAAACAATTATGATTTAAGAAAAAAATCGATAAAAAATATGAGATATATTAAATAAGGGTCTATATATATATGTGAGGATATAATTTATGTAAGATTATAATAAATTTCATTTAGATGATTATAATTATTAATGTAATAGGATCCAAATCGTACATATATATATATATATATATATATATATACACACACTTTA
>NC_030856.1:8003449-8036993 GCF_000208745.1 Theobroma cacao
TTATAAAGTAATTACTAAATAATATATATACTTTTGTTTATATAAATTTTTAATATATAAACTTAATAATTTAAAAAGAAGTTGTGAGATTAGAATAGTTTTTTTACTTAGCAATTTTTTTAAATTTCATGTAAATAAGGACAAATTAATTCATATAATCAATAAATTTATGATTATTAGTTAAATTATAAGGTCTTTTGATAACTATGTTTTATATAAATTCGATTTATTTAAAAAAACATAATTACTATTTTTTAGATACACTATAAACATTTTAATATTTATTTATTTTTTATTTGATATTAATATTATGAAAATGATAATTTTAATACTTATAAAATTTATATAGCAAAATGTGTTTTTAGCACATTAATCCAAATGTTAAATATTTATGTAATAGTCTTCTATGTTAAAATAATTAAAAAAGGAATAAAAATTAAAAACCCATCCCACCCCCTTCGACCCTTCTGTTTCCTTTTTTTCTTTTCTTCTATTCGGGTGTCACTCCTTCCCTACTTCAATCGACTCCTTCACCGGATGTTCTTCCCCGACCTACAACTCTCTCTCTCAAGGCCTTCATTTTCCAGCCGGTGACACAAGGCTGAAGCCCCAGCTCTCTCTAGAACCGACGGCACAAGAACCTAGATCTGGTCCGCTCTGGCTTCTTCCTTTTTCAGTCGACGACACAAGCCCGAAGCCCCAGCTCTCTCTAGAACTGGCGGCACAGCAACCCAGATCTTGTCTCTCTCGCTTCTTCCTTTTCCAACCGGTGACACAAGGCCGAATCGCCTCAGCTCTATCTAGAACCGACGGCATAACAACTCAGATATTCTCTCTCTCGCTTCTTCTTTTCGCCGGAAGCAAACCTGATGCCCCAACACTCTCTCTAAAATTGACGGTACAAACCCCAAACTCCCTAAACTCCCACTGATGGTTGGCATCACTTCACCCAAAGCTCTATTTCTCTATATATATATTTTTTTCATATTCAGATTTTTTTTGTATTGTTTGGTATTATTTGGTTTGTGGATTGAGGTTTCTGGCTGCTAGACTAGGGAATTGATTTTGGCTTTGTGTGTTTTTGGGTTGCTAGGGATTTTTAGGAATTTTTACAATTGAGTTTTTGGCCCTCGGATCCCCTGTGCTACACTTGTGAATTTTGATGGGTTGTGGTATGTGCAAGGCTTCGTTCCACTACTCTGCCAGACGCGAATTTTGTGCATCTCGCATTGTAGTGGTGATACTGGTACTGGCAGGGCGTCCGTGCCCTGACAATATTTTTTTTTATTTTTTTATTAGTTAAGTATTATTGTTATTAATTTTTTTAACATAAAAAATATGGTGTTTACAGCTAGCTGCCGGCCTACCACGCCAAGCTCGGGTCTTTCATCTATTGATCTGCCTTTTCTCTCCAACAGCCCAGCCACAGCCAAGGTCTACCGACTGCGTGGGTGTCTCCCCAAGCTCCACACCCTTGTTCTTCCCTAGTTGCTGGCCTACCACGCCAAGCTCGACTCCTTCATCGGTTTATCTGAATTTTCTCCCCAGTTGCCCAGCCACAGCCACTCCCTATCGGCTGCCTCTGTGTCGTCCCAAGCCCCACGCCATTGTTATTCCCCAGCTGAGATTTTGGTATAGGATTTTGTTAAACTAGGTTCATTCTTAATAATTGTTATGCAAACAAGATTTGATGCTTCAACCATGGCTGTATGTTTCTGAAAATTGATACCCTACAAATTAATTTTACATGCCAATGTCGATGTTGTCCTTAGTTTATGAGAGAGTTTTTCATTACCCCAGATTACAATTAGTACTTTCAGACTTGTGAATTTGGTGATAATGCTGTTGTCTGGTTCCCCATATATTTATTTTTAGTTATTTAATTTTATATTATTTAATTTTAAGTTTAAGATATTTCTTTTTGATTATTTAAATTTTAATTTAAATTTTTTTATGGAAGAAAAATTAATGTGTAGTTAATTTTATGAAATACGTAGATAAATATTATTGTATATGTATACAGATTCGGGTATACATTGAGAAATTGTATAAAGAAGATTTTAATAATTTTTTAATATAATCAGATTTTTAAACGGGTTAGAGTAATTATAAGGTAGTAAAAATGTAATAGGGTTAGGGTTCGGGTTTAGGAAAATTATAGGGTACATGAGCCGTTGACATTCCTAGCCCTAGGGGTTAATTTTGTACATCTTGTTTATTTGATGTTTATCATGATTTGTTTATCAATTGATGCGCCCTATGTATTTTTAATGATGTTATTGTGTTTTAATTATTTGATTTATGGTTACAAGCCTAAACGTTTCATTGCTTTAACTTCAGTCAAAGGCTAAGGTCGGCTTTGGAAGCATCAAACCTGTGTTCGGTCTACTTCAAAACAAGATTGGGTTTTGGTTTAATTTTCGAGGTGAGTAAGATAAACACACAAGCAATTAAATGTTGGTATTTGAGAACTGACCACCCCCGTTAAACTTCAATTTTATATATAAATGATACTAGCCTTTCCAACGGATAATAGTACATATATTTTGACCCATCCGCAATACTCATGCTGTTCAATCTGATGCTATCCTAATAATTATAAACCATTTTCCTAGGTTTAACGGATAATTCATGTACGCAATAATTTATACTATAAGGGATACTTTGCAAAATATATGTAATTTTGAATATATACATATATATATATATATAATACATATTGGANCTATAAGGGATACTTTGCAAAATATATGTAATTTTGAATATATACATATATATATATATATAATACATATTGGAATGTAGGGTTTAACAAATTGTTTTGTTTCCATCAATACAAATTAGTCTTAATAATGATATTCTATGATACTTAGGATTATAAAATGTCGGGAGATCGCTCTTGGATGTACCGTCGATTACAGAATGGATTCATTACAGCTGAATTTGTAAATGGAGTTACTGAATTTATTAATTTCGCATGTTCGAAGACTACATTTATGTGGAAGAATAAAATTAGATGCCCTTGCACACGATGTAGTAACAACAAGTTCTTAGATAAAGATAAAGTCACAGAACACATCCTAAACCGTGGTTTTACTAGGGCTTACACAATTTGGAGTTTACATGGGGAAGATCATGTTGGAAAATCATCAAGAAGTAGATCTAGAGTTGAACCATCCCTTAGATTTGAGGGAGATGCTGCTTTTCGAGAACCTACATATGAAGATGAAATAGAAAATCCATATACTAGAATGGTTAGGGATGCTATGCGTCTCGAAGTTGCTTTCAACCATCGTTCTGAAAATGACTCTAGCTTTATGGAAGAAGATCCCAATCCAAATGTGTCTTCCTTTTACTCTTTGTTAAGCAATGCAGAGGAACCTTTGTGGGTAGGTTGCACAAAGCACACAACGCTTTCAGCTATGTCGCAACTGTTAAATGTTAAGGTGGAGTACAATTTGAGTGAATCATGTTTTGATCGACTGTTGGAGATAATAAAGAATATGTTGCCATCTGATGAGAATTTACCTATCGACTTTTATAGGATGAAGAAGAAGGTAGCAAAGCTTGGTTTGGGATATATCAAAATTGATGCTTGTAAGAACAATTGCATGTTATTTTATGAGTGATTCGCTACATTTGAGCAATGTCAAGTATGTGGACATCCTCGGTATAAACAGAGGAATTCAAGTGTGAGAAGGCATAAGAAAATTCCTTACAAGATTTTGCCTTACTTGCCACTTATACCGAGGCTCCAAAGGCTTTATATGTCGTGTAAAACTGTTGAACATATGACGTGGCATGCGCAACACCACAGTGATGATGGACTCCTTAGACACTCTGTTGATGGTGAGGCTTGGCAACTCTTCAACCGCACACATGAATTCTTTGCAATGGAACCTCGAAATGTAAGACTCGGGTTATGTGCTGACGGTTTCAACCCTTTTGGATCGATTGCCAAGCCGTATTCTGTTTGGCCAGTAATGCTTTGTGTGTATAATTTAACCCCATGGATGTGTATGAAACAACAATATATATTTCTTAACATGGTTATCTCGGGTAAGAAAAGTCCAAGTCAAAATATAGATGTTTTCTTGAGGCCTTTGATTGATGAGCTGACTTTATTGTGGAGAGAAGGTATTGTGACCTATGATGCATATAGAAAACAAAATTTTCATATGAGGGTAGCATTATTGTGGACAATTAATGATTTTCCTACTTATGGTATGTTGTCAGGGTGGAGTACACATGGACGATTATCATGTCCATATTGCATGGAACATTCTAAATCTTTCATATTGGAACATGATAGGAAACCTTGTTTCTTTGATTGTCATCGGCAATTTTTACCAACTAATCATCCTTTTAGGAGGCAGAGAGACAAATTTATTAAAAAAAGAGTTGAATATGACTTACCATTTCCTCGATTATCAGGCGCAGAAATATTGACACATTTGAATGAGCTTCCTCATCTCCCATTCGGAACAAAATATGGTGAGCGAAAGAGTTCAAGATATGGTGTTTGTCATAATTAGGTGAAGAAGAGTATATTTTGGTCTCTACCTTATTGGCATACGCTTCTTATTCGTCACAATTTAGATGTTATGTATATTGAACGTAATTTTTTTGAGAATATACTCAACACAGTGATGGATGTTAAAGGAAGGACAAAGGACAACATAAAGGCACGACAAGATTTGAAGGTATATTGCAAGCGGCCAAAATTGGAATTGGTGGAAAATAATGGAAAACTGTACAAGCCCAAGGCTGCTTACACATTAAATAAGGAGGAAATAAGAAATGTTTGTGCTTGGGTTAAACAATTGAGATTACCAGATGATTTTGTGTCGAATATTTCTCGGTGTGTTAATGAGATTATTGAAAAATTTTATGGGATGAAAAGTCATGATTGTCATGTTTTTGTGCAACGATTGCTCCCAATTGCATTTCGTGATATGCTGCCTCAAACAATTTGGGATTCAATTACTAAGATATCTCAATTTTTTAGGGATTTGTGCACAACTGAAATACCTATTGATCATATGGAAACATTGCAAGGAAAAATATGTGAAATTATATGCAAACTAGAGAGGATATTTCCTCTAGGTTTCTTTGACTTGATGGAGCATTTGTCAATTCATTTACCTTACGAGGCCAGGGTTGGTGGACCCGTCCAGTATCGATGGATGTATCCATTTGAGAGGTAAAATAATTAATATTTGTTTTCATATATTTATTTTGAAGAGTTAAAAGTACATCATAAGATTGATGAATATTGTGGTTGTTAGGTTTTTGCAACAGTTGAAGAAGAAAGTAAAAAATCGTGCCTCTGTTGAAGGATCTATATGTGAGGCTTATGTTATCAAGGAAGTTTCCTCATTCTGTTCATGGTATTTTGAACCTACTGTGCGAACAAGAGTAAATCGAGTGCCACGTAATGATGATGGGGGATAGATGGACTTTATGGGTCGTCTTTCAATTTTCACTCACCCGGGGCGAGCTTTTGGTTCATGTGATAAATCTCGATTTTTAGATGACGATAAGTTTTATGCTGTGGAGTTATATGTTTTAATGAATTGTGAAGAGATGCTGCCATATATAAAGTAAGTACCATTACTTTTTTAACTTGTTAATATCCTATAATAAGATTGAAGTTAATCACGTAGTCATGGATATTATGATAGGATATTTGATGAAATTGTGAAGGGAGATGTTGTGGAAATTTCGGAAGAGGAATTGGAGAAAGTATGTGATGCGAGATTCGTTAAATGGTTTAAAAATTATGTAAGTTTCCTTAACATAGAAGTGAACTTTTAATTAATCCATTTCTTTTTTATTATGTAATTTATTATTTTATTCTCTTGTAAAATATCCTTGTAGTTTGCAAAGCATAATGAGGAAATAGACCAACGTTTAATTGAAATCTCTTATGGTCCCGGACGGATGATAAGGTGTTATAGTGGATATTTTGTAAATGGTTTCAAGTTTCACACCTTAGATTACGGCCAAAATCGTAAGACAATGAATAGTGGGGTTTGCATAAAAGGAAGTTTTTACAATGATCATGAGCATGACTTTTATGGCATCTTAGTGGTTATAATCGAGTTGGAGTATTTTGGTATAGGGAATAGAGTTGTTCTATTCAAGTGTCATTGGTTTGATACTGAAAAAGGAATAAAGGTAGATCGATTACATGGTCTTGTTGATGTCAGTTACAACTCAATACTGGCTAGTAATGAACCATTTGTTTTAGCTGCCCAAGCTCACCAAGTTTATTATAGTAGTTATCCATCAAGAATAAGAGATCGACGTGATTGGTGGGCAGTATTTAAAACAAAAGCTAGGAGTAGATTTCAAATTCCTATTAGTGGTGATAGAGAAAATCAAAGTGATTTGAATGAAGGAGTATACCAAGAAGATGTGTCCAATTCAATTACTAGTACTCAATCAGAGGAAGTTGATTTAACAGAGTTAGCGAATGGTGATTATGAAGAGGTTAATCTATCGATTGAGGATGAAGAAGATGATATCGATAAAGATAAAGATGAAGAAGACGACATGGAAAGAGAAGATAATGAAGATGATGATGAAGATGAAGATGAAGATGAATACGAAGATGAAGATGAAGATGAAGATCATGTGGAGCACGACGATTGTGAAACTTATAATGATGATAGTGATAATAATGTAGAACATGAGTTTGATTAATAAGGAAGTGAATGATGACTGTAGCCACGTAGGATATTGGTTTAATATTTTATTTTTACGGTATTGTTGAACTTAAATTTTACAATATTAAAGTATTTTGACATGATGTAAAATTAGAACGTTTGAGTTAAAATCGAGATTTAAATGTTGAAATTAGTTAATATATAATTGCTGCTTTGCTTCTAAATTTTAAGAATTATATGTGTCATTACTGTGAATTGATATTTTTATTCTGTTATAATAATAATCATATTAATAATAATTGCTAATGGGATTTTAACAATACGTTGGAAATTGTAGGAATGATGGTTAAAGGGAAGCAATCAAAACTGAGACCTAGGTCTTCATATGCAATGGGAAGTATGGCTATGCTTACAAGTTCCCAAGCGTGTGATGATATATCCATTCCACAACAGGTGCAGCAGCAGAATACTGATGCGCCATTTGAGACACAGTCTTTGTACGATGCATTTGCAGAGCAAGTAGAAAATGAGACATCTACACATGATATTACAAGATCCCCATCTATTGATCTTAGTGGAAATGCAAATGAGGAATCGTCAAGATCAAGAGGTAAAGGACCCAGTGTAGGACTACAGACTCCTGTAGATCCATCGAACAGACTGCGTATAACTCCTATTGGGAATAGGTATGTTATCTTGTTAAACTTGTTATATTTTTCAACTCAATTTATAATTTTTTTAATTTTAATATATACAATTATTTGAAATATTTTGCAAGCACTTTTTTTTAGAGAGGGGTCACATCTACAATAACAAGGATCATCAAAAATCACTTTCATGGTCCATGGTCGACATGGAGGAAAGTCCCTAATGATATGAAAGAGTTAATATTTAGAAAATTTCAGGTATTATGTTTGTTATATATTTGTTAAGCGTACACTTTTCCATTAATTTGTATAACTTTGTTAAATTATTGTATTACATTATGTTGTAGGAAAAGTGTGTTTGGTCTGCAAATAAAGATGTTGTAGTTCGACGCATATAGGAAAAAATTTGTTCCGATCGATTAAGAGACATGCTTTCAGAAGAAAGGCATAAAGCAATGACTGAAGCTAAAACTAACAACATTACAGAATGCAGAGGCATGTCGAAGGAATGGATCACAAATGAAATATGGGACACCCTGATCGATACAGTATGGGGTACAGAAGAGTGGTAAAACAAATCACGAAAAGTAAGGCAAAATTGTTTAACGCCAAAAGAAGGAAGCATTCCAAAGCACACTGGCGGTTCAATTCCATTTGTGGTTCATGCAAAAAGGATGGTATGAATTAATGTTACTCAGAATTAATATGTATGTTTTCCCATGAATTTCATTTAAATTGTTTACATATATATTGGATTTCGGTTTTGCTATACATGTTATATATATGTAGAATAAAAAATATATATATGTATATATATATNATATATATATATTTATATATCGATTATGATTGACTATATATAGTTGAAAATAAATGCAGGCAATTGAGTTGAAATGAGATGTTACCTTCTTGGAAGTTTTCAATCGATACTCATAAGCGCTCAAGGGGTCATGGTGATTTTATTGATAACAAGTCAAAGTCTAAAAGTGTAAGTAAAAATTCATTAATGTTGACTATTTCTTCTAAGTTGATGTTCTGCTTCAATATTAATCATTAATGATGGTTTTTATGTAGGAAATGTATAATTATGTACTATCGCAGAAGTATGGCGATGAGTCATCTTCTCAGCCGGAATTTGATCCACATGGTTGGACTGAAGTAATTGGAGGGAAGGAGACTACACGCACTCATGTGTATGGGTTTGGCACTCGTGTCCCTGCGACAGCTTACTAACTGGAATACAATCCAATATAGCAACATCTGAGTCTGCATGTGGCCCTCTCAACTCAAACTTTAACAGTCCTGCAAATGCATTGGAAGAAAAAATGGAAAATCTTGCACAAAACTTGAATAAGATACGTGAGGAAATATGTGGGGAAATACGTGAAGAAATGAGAAATGTGATGGCGGAAGGCATGAGTGAATTTATGGCACGTATGGAAACCATGTTCATGAGTAATGCGCGTTCAACCCTTGGCGATGCGGGACCTTCAAAACTTGACAAGTAAGAAAAAAACTTCCCTCACATGATGTATAATTTTCAGAGCAAACACTTGGATAAATTTTAAGGATGTTATATTTAATATTCATATGTATCAAACTATATTATATATTGTGTGTTAAGGATAATTTATAATTAGATGTTAGGACTTGAATCTCAATTTTGTAATGTGTTTTTATTTAATATATTTTACAGTTGAATGCGGAATTAAATTTAGTATTGGAAACAAAAATGGTAATTTTTTCAGAAAATTTATTATAAAAATAATAGGTCAAACTATTACCAACAGAAAATTCCGTTGGAAAGCATATTTCCAACAGAAATTTTCGTTGGAAATGCCAACCGAATTTTCCGTTGGAAATATGTTTTCCAATGGAATTTTTCGTTGGAAACTTTCCGTTGGAATTGCCTTTTCCAACGGAAATTTTGTTGGAAATTTTCAACGGATTTCTAAAAAAAAGGGCAAAAATTCAAATTTCCAATGGATTTTCAACGGATTTCCATAAACATTTCGTCTGTGGGCTTCTTTCTTGTGAAGGTTTCCATAACAAGAACACCAAAACTATACACATCACCTTCTGTAGCAATAATTTTGGTGTAGGATAAACTAAGAACATAAGAATTTACGTGGTTTGATCTTTTGATGACCTATATTCACGGGCATAGCAATAAAAAAAAATCCACTAAGAGAAAAATCCGGAGATTACAAGAACAATCTCAAACTCTCAACCCTTATCCCATGTACACCCAAATCACTCTCTCTAAATCTAAGTGATGATTATTCTTTAACCTCATAGGGTTCTTTTATAGTACAATAATCTTTATCCTAATATAATTAGGAATTGTTATTCTAGTCTAACTAGATTTAAAGACTATTTAATAAGGTATATTAGTTTAATTAGAATTAAACAATCCTAATTAAATCACAATTCAAGACTATCCTAACAATTGTCAAAGCTATATCTGCCAAAACATGATTGCACGGACACCCACCAGTAAGTTCTCTATTCTTAAGAAAAAACGATGCAATGTTGACAACAACCTAGAAAAAGAACCACCTAATTAAACAAGGGAATTTTTGCAGAGCTAAAGCCTGTAATTTCTAGAAAGAATACCAACTCACGTACTAATTTTGTAACGTAACCATAAACCACCCTGGTTTTTTTTTCAAAACAGGGATTTAGTACCTTTTGATCATGATAATCAGGTAAAGATGTTTGAAATTCACTTTTTTTTTAATTTTTTATCATAATTATACATGAATCTATTAATTTTTAAAATAAAAACTCCACCCTAAAAGAATATTTTCTTTGGACACATAAGTTTTTCGTTAATTTGATGACGTAATGATATTTTTAGGATAATTTTACTAGTCATTAATTTTAAAAATTATCACTATATAAAATACAATTTCTCTCTACCCAACATTCTCTCTCCGTCTTTCACTAAATTTTCTCCGACATAGATGGCAGTGACAGCAAACGTTCTTAGAATGAATCTGACTACAGGAACAACAAATCTAGATAGAAAATTCCAGATTTGGCATTCTTGCAATGCATATGAGTGATGAAGGGGCTCCCCAGTGTTAGGGAATGTTAGATTTGGCGTTCCCTAACTAGATCTAGCCACAGAAGCGCTAGATTCGACGTTCCCAAGGTCGAATCTAGTGAGGGAATGCCACATCAAACATTCCCGCAGTGTTGACGAGCGTTGGAAGGGCTCCTATTGCTGAGGAACGCGGATCTAGCGTTTTTTGTCTAGATTTGACTACGAGAGTGACGAGCATTGGAAGGGCTCCCTGCCCAAATATAGTGTTCTTATGACACCAGGGAGCCTTGGCAAGTCCAAGATGGTGCTAGGGTGAGGAGCGTCGTCAATTGCTTTAGAGAATGAAACAGAGTGAAAAAAGAAGAACATTTTAAACATTTCACATTTAGATATTAACATCGCTTACAAGTTTGGGATGGAGTGCTCAATTTGAAAACTAAGGGACCTATATGTAGTTATGACCAAAAGTTAAGGGGATTAATGTATTTTGCTCCAAAAAAGTTGTATCACGTCCTGTTCAAAAACAAGTTGTCATATTAAAAAAATGTTGCAATCATCTCTTAAGGCCTCCGCATATAGTAGAGAATATCTTTCCAGTAAAGTTCTTGAACATTTTTTTTACAAAATCATTAGGAAGTGAGACAAAGTTTTGCGATTCATCAACAAAATCATCTGGCAAAGACGTTTTTAGAATTTTTAATGAGATTTTACCAAATTAAAGATGGACGAAAGCAACCAAAATGCAAAACCATTTTCTTCGCTATAGTTCTTTTTCACCTTCTTCTTCTTTCCTTTTTTCCAATTTCTTTTTTTTTTTCAATTTTGCACCGAATTTGAAAAAATTGGAACATTTTGTTTATTTCAAGAGGGATGCAAAATGTTGAAACATTCCTTTCCTTTCCTCTATTTAAATTCTTTTTATTATTAAAATTTTTGAAAAGAAAGATGAGTAAACCAAAAACATGGTTTTGAATGTTTAAAAGGCATGAAAGAGCTGGATGGCTAGTGTTTGGGATGGCATGAGAGAGAAATCGAAAGCATCTAATTTGTCTTAAAGAGTTTTAAGAGTATTTTTGTCATGTCATAACAAAAGTTGAGTAAAAACAGTTAACTTTATATTCAAGATTATTTTTTAAATAAGTTTATGAGGTTGGCTATTTTTCACAATTTACTTTATTTTTTAATTTCATATTTTGACTGCCTTTTATGGTATTGCATCTGTATGCTATATCTGGAGATGTTGACTATGTGTAAGCAAGGGAGTTACCTTGCCCTATTTTGAGTTTTTCTGGAGTCTATTTTTTAGTAACCCTGTGTGGAATTTTCCTTTGTTGCTATTCTGGTGGGAGCACATTACACAAGAAGGGAGGTTATTTTTGCTTTGCCATTATTAGACCTTTTCTGTCCTGCAGAGTCTCGAGCTGTTAATGTCTGTTATGGTGTTGTCTTGCTGCTTCATTTAAATTTCTGAGGAATGATGTTATGTACTGTAGTCATGTGTATGAACTGAGTATTTGTGCAAGGTGGTCAAATCCCTTTGTCTTTTCTCATGGTCTGGCTCTTTGCCAATGACCAATTTCATGTATCAATTCTTAAATACATAATACAATTTACTTTTGGCTGAGAAAAAAAAATTCTTTACTTGCTTTTGTGTAGTATGCAAATTTTTTTCAAACTATTCAACATCATTTTTTTTTGTTTGTCTTAATTCAAGCCAAGTATATATTTAACCAATCCACATGATGCTTACAGACATTAGACATACACACACATATATATATCTTGACGAGTAGCTTACAGACATATATGACAATAAGAGAAACATGCTGGGAGATATTATCCCCAACTTTGTGACTACTGCACTTGTCCAATGCTTTATCTGAGTTCACATGGAGTGAAAAAAGAAAAAATACCTTCTTTATATAAATTGCATGGAAACTAGAAACCCTATTTGTGGTCTTTTATTAATTAAATTTTTTTAACTTCTTGTAAGAACGTGACTTTGATTTTCATCAATCTAGCAACAACTTCTTTCATATCAATCCTCTTCTCTGGTACCTCCGTTGAACATTCCAGCGCCAATTGCAAAATGGATAACGCACACTCATTCGCTGCTAAGCTTTCACTTTTTCCATTATTCAGCAAATTAGTGTCTACAACATGAACTACTGCATATGGTAATGACTCTTCCACCCAACACTTCAAGCTCGTCTTTTCCATAAACATTTCGTCCGTGGGCTTCTTTCTTGTGAAGGTTTCCATAAGAAGAATACCAAAACTATACACATCACCTTCTGTAGAAATAATCCCTTCTGATCCATATTCTGTTTTGAAAATTAATTTAAATTCATCATAAAAAATATTCATTGTTTTTGCAAGATAATGAAAAAAATACTTAAAATTTAGTGATGAATCTAAAGACAACATATACGCATGCATGTTCATGTAAACATATAAGAGGAGAAATATAAATCATCTAAGAGTGAGAATAAAATAAAACCATCACCTGGTGACATATATCCGATAGTTCCTAGCGTCATGGTTTGAATTAAATCCTCTTCTCCTAAGAGTTTTGCAATGCCAAAATCACCCAAATGGGCAATCATATCTTTATCTAGGAGGACATTGTTAGGCTTTAAATCGCAATGAACTACAGGAGGGGTATGACCATGATGGAGATATTCCAATGCCAATGCGATGTCCATCATTACATTCAACCTTTGCGAAATATCCAGAAAAAAGTTGTGAGAATATAACCACTTCTCCAAGCTTCCATTAGGCATGAGCTCAAGTACCAAGGCTTTAAAATCAATGTTAGAGCAACTACTGATGATTTTGACCAAATTTCGATGACGAATACTACGAAGGACCTCACACTCAACATCAAAACTTTTAAGGGCTCTATCGACATTTACATTAAAGACTTTTACTGCAATGCTCATACCATTTGAGAGAGTCCCTTGGTATACTGACCCAAAACTCCCTACTCCAAGTAAATTGCTTTCAGAAAATCCATCTGTAGCTTGATCCAGCTCATGATAAGAAATTCTTCTCCATTCAGCTAATACTAGCAAATTTTCTTCAGTTGGCACTGCAGCTTTCCGATTTCGACGTCGTAAAAAAGTTATAACCATGGCCAATATCAATATTATTGAGCCAATTGCTGGTAGAATATATTTTAAAAGCTCAGTACCCATCTTGGACCTTCTAGAGGGATTCGTTTTGCAAGGTGGGACTTGCAATCGAGGTGAACCACACAAGGCTTTATTCCCCATAAATGATTGAATTGAGTAGTTGCCAAATGATCCTCCACTAGGAATTTCCCCTTCTAGTCTATTGAAAGAGACATTGAAATATTTGAGATAGGAAAGTTGCTCCAAGGACTTGGGGATCATTCCTGAGAGATTATTTCTTGACAAATCCAAGAATTCCAAACTTATTAACTCACTTACAGACTCAGGAATAGAACCCTGTAAGACATTACCAGAAAAGGAGACATGAGTTAAGTCTTTGAGATCACCAATGCTGCTTGGGATAGAACCTGAGAACTGATTATCTGACAAATTTAAATTGGTCACGACCTTCCACTTTCCAATATCTGGGAGAGAGCCGCTTAGAGAATTTGAAGACAATTCTAGGAACAAGATACCATCAAGTCTTGTCAAGGTTGACGGTATTGAGGTAAAATTATTGGAGTCTAAGAAAAGATTTCTTAGAGAAACGACATCACCTAAGCATGATGGAATCGGTCCAAATAGTTTGTTACCTGCGAGAGACAAGTACGCCAACTTCTCCAGATGACATAACTCAAATGGAATGGATCCTTCAAGCCTATTGTTTCCAAGATCGACATTTTGCAAATCTCTCAATCTTCCGATTGTAGTAGGTATTTTTCCAGTCAAGTCATTGTGGTCAAGACCCAACCATAACAACCTGGTTAAGTTACCAATTTCTCTTGGGATGCTGCCCTTAATGTTGCAAAGAGAAGCATAGAAAAGGGTTAGAGAAGCAGATAAATTTCCAAGAGCAGCTGGAAGTTCGCCTCTGATCGAGGGATTACCATCAAATATCAACGCGTTCAAATCTTTGCAGTTTGTCAATGATGGGAGAAAGCTCAATTCTGGAGATGAAGGATTACTACTTAAATTGTTATGACTTAGGTCGAGGCGTTTTAAATATCTTAGATTGCCAAGGGTGTCAGGAATAACTCCGGAAAAAGAATTATTCAACAATTGGAGATAAATAAGCTGCGAGGCATTGGAGATAGAGCTCGGGATTGGCCCACTCAGTTCATTTACTGCAAGATGAAGCGCTTGCAGTTTAGGAAGTCCAAGGCCTGTGGTTGATGGCAGCTGGCCTGAGAAGCGATTGAAATTAAGCCCAATAGACTTTGCAGTTGAGATGTTAAAGATTGATGGAGGGATGAAACCAGTAAGGCTATTATTTACCAAGTCCAACACTTCTAGATTCTGTAGGTTGCCAATCTGAAATGGAAGTGTACCTGCCAATGCATAAATTAATTTTTTTTCACAGCCTTACTTTCATTGTTTCACAGGTCTTACAAACTATAATATTCATATTGAAAATGTTACTATAAAAAAATTGAGTTTTAATCACACTTATTTAGGTGATATATTTTTTTGTATAGTAAAATTTTAAAAAGTGCAGTTATTTAAACTTTTAATTTCACTTTTGTCACATTTATTAGCAATATAAAATAGTGTAACTTTTGTTGGTGTATGCAATTTCTATTTTTACATTTTGTTCATAATATATTTAAAAATTTATATAATAAAATTAAATCTACAAAATTAAAATGTTTCAAAAAATATAAAAAAATGTTATTAAAAATATTTTTAAAATTTTTTTTGAAAATGTACTGTTTTAAGTTAAATTTGTTGTAATGTGTTTTGAGGAAAGAAGCTGAGTAGTCCAACAAAAGTTTCAGTCCTCCTATTGGGACCACTAAAATTTCCAAGGTTCTCATGTGAACGTAATATCTTACATCACTTAAAAGTGGGATGTTTATATATATATATATATGTAAACTCATTAACGTAGACTTTTTAATTTACATAGTGACCAACATGTATGTATGAGTTTTTTTGGTGTGCTCCTCATAGTCTTTTTGAATTTGTCCAATTACGTAGCTTTTAAACACATTTAAAATCAATGAAACTGAATATTCTTATTTGAATCCAAATTAGTACAAATATATTTTAATTTATAATTTTTAATAATATTCTCCTCTATTATAATTAGTGTGTGAATTGAATGTAAACTAAAATTTAATCTATCAAAATGATTGACCAATTTACAGGCAACAGTTAATATTTGAAATTTCAATATAGAAACATTTTGCTTAATAATAGATACATATATTTTCTAAATAAAGAATCTAACTCAAAGTTTTTTTTTTTTGCATAAAAAAATCTCAACCTAAAAGTTTCATATTCAAATATTTCTCTGAGGAAAGTATGTGGGATATAAATGCTAACCTCTCACAAAGTAGTCCATGAGTCAATAGAATGAAATAACTTAGAGAGAGTCAATAGAAGGAAAAAACATAGAGAGATAGTGTACCTGACAGGCTGTTAGACTCAAAATTAAGGACCTTAAGAAGTGTTAAATTCCCAATACTTGAAGGAATAGGTCCTTCTAAGTTATTTTCTGAGCAGATAAGTGTCTCTAACTTTAGAAGAGAACCAATCTGCCATGGGATTTGCCCTGTAAAATATAATTAACATCTTTAAATTACAAAGGAAAAATAGAAAATGGCAAAAAGCTTGGGCTTCTAGCAAGCCCATTTCTATAGAAGCCTAATTCTATTTTTAGACAAAAAAATTTAAAAGATTAACAGTGTCAAGCAACTTCTTTTCCTTGTTTTTTTCAAAAAAAAATGTTCATTCAATGGATAAATCATGTGATTTCATCCTACAAAAAATAAGAAGGAAAAACAGGGGCGTATTCAGATAAATAAATCAAAAGACATTCTCCATACAACATTGAGTTTCAAAAAGCATTTTTCTAGAGAAAAAATAGTTGCAAATTTTTTATTTCTTTATTTGAGAAGTAGATTCTTACAACGCTTCATCAATTTTTTATTTTGCATGAACAAACAAAATAAAAATAGAAGTCTCAATCCAAACGTGGAGAAAAATGATTTTGTAATATTTAAATTTATGTAAAAAAAATACACTTGAATATTTGATTTATTGATTAATGAATGATCTTCTTATTTAAAGAGTATGGACTTAAATTCTCTTTTAAAAAAACAATTATGTTAAAAAACAATGGACAAAGAAACTTTAGATAGTCTATCAATGCATATGTACCTTTGAGATTGATCCCCTCAAGCAGCAATTTCTTAAGCATAGTCAAATTTCCAATTTCCAAAGGCAAACTTCCATCAAAATGATTATAAGATAAGGTCAATTCCATTAACTCTTTGCATTTGAATAAACTAGTTGGAATTTTCCCCGTAAGCAGGTTCCCACCTAAAGAAAGCCCTTGCAAATTAGGAAATCTATTACACAGATCTGACGGGAGATTACCACTGAGAAGATTAACGGAGAGGTCAATGAGTTGCAGCGAAGAAGTGTTGACTGGAATGGACGGTATCGAATCAGAGAGTTTGTTGTTGCTTAGATCAAGTTCTTGCAATGAAGATAGGTTGAAAATTGAGGGAGGTATGGAACCTGAAATCTGATTAAAGGAGAGGTCAATGAGTTGCAGCGAAGAAGTGTTGACTGGAATGGAGGGTATCGAATCAGAGAGTTTGTTGTTGCTTAGATCAAGTACTTGCAATGAAGATAGGTTGAAAATTGAGGGAGGTACGGAACCTGAAATCTGATTATAATCTAAGACCAATATCTCTAACTTGGGTAAAAAGCACAGAGATGATGGGAGTACACCTGTGAAGTTATTACCATACAGAAACAAGTTTTGAAGTTGAGTAAAGGAACCGAACCATGACGGAATTTCTCCATTGAGGTTGTTGTTACCGAAATTTATACTGTTCAACCGGTGCAAATTCGCCAATTGGTTGGGTAATGAGCCATGAAAACTATTGTTTCTCATGTTCAGCCTGGAGAGGAAAGACAGATTTCCCAAGTGAGGTGGGATGGTGCCGACTAGACCCATACCAAAAAGATTTAGAGCTGTGACCCTGAGATGCTTGGCTCCGCAAGTGACACCGATCCAATTGCATACCGATGTAGCAGTCGACCAATTGGTCTCCAAAAGATTTTGAGGGTCAAAAGTTACATGGGATTTCAATGCAAGAAGAGCCAATTGGTCTGTGGTGATATTGGGTGATTCTACAGACAAAGAAGTAACAAAGTTATGAAACAGAAGCACAACAACAAGAGGGAGGATAAAGCGAGCGTTTCTCATGATGAGATTATGTGGTTTGAGGAATGGGGAATGGAATGGAATTCTCAAGGCAACTGCAATTGGTCACGTATGAATTCTTGGTTGCGAAGAAGCACTATGATGTTCTCCTAGTTTTATTGTTAACCAAGTCTGCTTTTGAAAGTCAGTGAACTAATTAAACCCAAACTGTAAAACACATTTAACACAAAGCCTGCCATAGTGCTCGTGGGTGATTTTCCAGGCAAACAAACAAGAACGAATAAAATCTGTGTCCAACCTATTGGTAGTGAAACTGACAGAAAATATATCTTTGTAATTCATTCAAGTAGATCTGCACAGTAGGGAGATTAATATAATCCCTTAATAATATATAATATATGTAATATGACTTAAATAATGTTATAAATTTTGGAATTTTAAAATTGCATCGCAAATATGTAAAATAATTATTTTAAATAAAATTGATCAATCTCCATATCTTATATTTATTCTTTGTAAGTATAAAAAAGTTTTTTTTTTGGAAAATTATGTATAAAAAAGTTTAAACGAGAAACATTTAAAAAGAGTTAGGATAATGTTATCTTCATTGCTTTGATAATTATATCTGTCGCTGCAATTGAAATCAAATCTTCCTTTGAACAAGTTGAAAAAACACGCTGTAATAAATTTGCATTTATTTATTTTTTCATCAACTTGTGTTGTTAAAAATCCATTGGCATAGACTTTGACAGACTCATACTTCATG
The DNA here is from genome assembly GCF_000208745.1 of Theobroma cacao. Taxonomy (NCBI): domain Eukaryota; kingdom Viridiplantae; phylum Streptophyta; class Magnoliopsida; order Malvales; family Malvaceae; genus Theobroma; species Theobroma cacao. The sequence continues at coordinate 8,021,936 of NC_030856.1, forward strand.
GGGAAAATGGTGCGGTGTTTCTTTCTCACTTGTCTTCGTTCGAAAAGTCAGTCAAGTCAACTAACTAAAGCCAACCACTTTAACACAAAGCCAATCATAGCTCTTAGCTGATTTTCTACTCAAACAGAAATAAGTGAAGAAATATCGTATGCAACTGTTTGATAACGAAACTGACATAAAAGGAATCTTACTTCATAATTTGTCTAAGTTGAGAGATTAATATAAGCCTCCAATAAGATATAAATAAAACCACTCGAGTAATCCAATGAATTCATTGTGTAGTCTTAAAATTTCACCATCGATCTATTAAGTCTGAAAGGACTAATCAGTCCATATTTTAGATATTTTTTATGTGTATAAAAAGTTTAAAAAAAAAAGATTAAATAAGAACTAAGATAATCTTATCTTGATTGCTCTGCTTATGGTTCTGTGGCCGCAAATGCAAGCAAATCTTCCTTTGAAAATTCAATAAGCTAAAGTCTAGAGCCAAAGGGAAAAAACTCACTACAATAAATTTGGTATTTAATTTTCTTAACTTGTGTTATTAAAAATATTTTAATTAGGATAGAACTTTGCAAATTACTTTGGCTGCTCTATACAATCTTTTATTAGAAGTATTTTGGACAAACAACATGCATATAGAGTGACAAAGACTGCACTTTTGTAAAAGCTGTTAATTATATATGAAAATGAATTGCACCCAAAAAGTTTAAACAACTAATACTATAGACATACATACATAAAAATATAAGGGTTCTTTTTTTAAATAGGCCCTACGCATAACGTGTTTTTGACAATAAACTTCCTCATAATTTTAACTATTTTTAGTCAAAAAAATTAAAATTTGAACAAAATTACCCTTAATAAAATCGACCCATTTATTTGGCTCCACGTCTCAACCTGAAACCTATTAATGGGTCAAGTATGTTTAGGTTTGCACCTCAAACTAATTCATATTTTTTGAGCTTTCCTCACCAGACTATTAATCTCTAGAGTATTCCTTACTAGAAAGAAAAACGTTTAAGCATTTTGAGCATTTTGGAATAGTTTTTGATACATGAAAAAAACCTATGAGCATTTTAAGCATTTTTAAACATTTTGGAGTGTTTTTTGATATATGAAGAAAAACTTTTGAACATTTTGAGCATTCATATTCGTTAATTATGTTGTTAAATGGAATATGGTGTATCGTTTGAAGTTGTTGATCTTGTTAAATGGAATTTAGTAGTTTTGGTATTTTTAAGAATTACATGACTAGTTTTTAAGCATTGTGTGACTAACTTTGGATATTACGTAACTGACTTTGGGCATTACGTGACTAATTTTTTATAAAGTATTGCGTGACTAGTTTCTAACAAGGCATTGCGTGACAAGTTAATAGGCATTGCATGACTTGTTTCTGATAAGGTATTGCATGACTAGTTGATAGGTATTGCGTGACTAGTTTTTGATAAGGCATTGCGTGACTAGTTTCTGATAAGGCATTGCGTGACTAGTTGGTAGGCATTGCATGACTTGTTAGTAAGGCATTGCGTGACTTGTTAGTAAGGCATTGCATGACTTCTTAGTAAGGCATTGCGTGACTAGTTATTAAAGCATTGTGTGACTTAGGTATTACTTAAAAATCAATCACGCAATGCCTAAAAACTAGTCACGCAATGTCTAAAACTATCGTAATATGCAAGTCCGGGAACCCGACCGCCAGACGCGAGTGAAAACTCACTAAAAAATAGGAGTTACCACCAATCTGTTTTGCTAGGTGTGATTGGTCACCTATTAACTCGATTCTAATCGGCAGAGTCTTAATTAGATTTAAGCCCACCAAAAGAACCTTAAACTAGTCTACGTTTTTTTCAGATCTAGGCTCGGGAGTACGGTTACGCCCGGAGAAGGATTAGCACTCCCGGAACGCCCATTACATGAACGGTACCATTTTTGGATTATCTTATTAGACTTTAATTTTTAAGTTCATTTTATTTCCTTAGCTATTATTCACTTATTTTATCTCCTATTTAACCTAAAATGGAATGCAAATGTGAAGTAAGATGAAATGCATGGTGTAAGATAAAAATGTCAAACGAATAACCTTTTATCGAGAATATTTTCTCGAATCCACATATCATATTGGTGGGACTCGGGGTATTCTCTCACCTAGGAAATTATTCGAGAAATTCACCTTCGCAATTTCGACGAATAAATCCCGTCACTGGGGTCATCGTACGTTTTCTTTTAAAATAATATTTTCGTGCATAATGAACCTAATTCGGACAAAAGTCTTTTATTAAGGATGTTTCTCGAGCCCTCCCATCATACTGGTGGGATCCGAAGACATCTTTTCACCTAAGAAACTTTCCGAGCAATACCCGCCTTTGCAAGATCCTCGGAAGATCCCATCATCGGGGCTTAAACTCGAAAATAGAAATATTTATATGCAATGATATGCATGATGCAATATATATGTATGCTATGCTAATGCAATTATCTATTTTTTTATTTATTATTATTTAATTATTATTGTCATTTTATTTTTTATTATCACATTTTCTATTTTATTTCTTATCATTATTTTTTCATACTTTACATTTTTTATTCTATTGTTATTTATTTATTATTTTTATTGAATAATTTTTGTATAGTCAAATTCTTTATTTATTAAAATTTCGGGATCCTGAAATCGAGGTCCTCCCATCGTACTGGTGGAGCCTTGATTCGGATTCCGAACCTAGGGAATATGGGCTCGAGATTACGACTTCTCGTGTCCCGACCGATCATCCCATCATCGGTACATTACACTCGTAATCAATATCTTGATGTTTTATATCATTTATATTTGTTTATTTATTAGTTATTTTATTATTATTTTATTATATATATATATTTTATATGGACCTCACTTTCCTAATTTTAAATATTTTTAACAGGTACTTTCCTATATTTAAATTTTCCTTAACTAAATATGCAAGTTTTCTTATTTTTATGTTATATTATTTATATATATATATATATATATTCCTTTATATATATTGCTCCCTTTATCTGAAAAATTACCTCTTAAAAATCTTAAAAAAAAACATTATATTAAAGTACTCCAATCCTAATCCTAAATAATTGAATAATAAATCCGAAAGCTAACAAAATGAACAAACCCAAATTATTGCAGACCTTAATAACATGGCAAAGAGTTTACCTTTATGGGCTCAATACCCACTCAATTTTGTCCACTTGCTTCTCTGCGGCCCAAATCCTATTCACAGAGAGCCCAGATTGGGAGATGGCCCGCTTACCCACTTCATGGACTCAATTCCTTCTCTCCCAAAACGGTGCCGTTTCTAGCTGCAACCCTTTTTCAAAACGGTGCCGTTTTGATTTATACCTAGGTATAAAAACCCCTTCTTCATACTTTCATTTTCTGCCCCAATTTTCTGTCTCTACCACTGGACCCTTTCCTCTCTCTCTCTCTAGAAACTTCCTTCTTTCCTTTCACCGGTCACCCAAAGACTTTCCCATTCCAGGCACCGGTCAGCTCTTTCTCACTACCCCTCTCTACCCTACCGCTGACCACCCAAAGCTCCAGATCCCTCCAAACCGCCGATCGTCTCTCTCTCTTTCTCCCTGAATGTCGCTCGGTCCTCTCTCTCTCCCCTAATCAGCGCCGATCGGGCTTCCTCTCTCTCACTCTTCTCTTACTGGTGCAAACCCGGGCCCCAACTCTCTCTCTCTAAAACGAGCAGCACCCCAAAATTGGACCAAGATCTTTGATTTCCACAACTGGCGACAGTTAATCCCAGTTTGAAACTCACCAAAAACCCCAAACCCGACTATCCAGCCAACAACACCTAAAACTTTTTCCTTTTCTAAACTTTTCCCCAACCGGCAGCACTCAAAGATGCCCCCTCATGATCTCTTTTTTTTTTTTTTTTATATCTGGATTGTGGTATTTTTTTCGACTGCTAAAAGGTTGCTAGGGATTTTTGGTTGCTGGTTGCTAGGATTTTCTAGGTTTGCAGGTTGTGGCCCTTTGATTTTTTTTGTTTCTGGCTACAGTGGGGCTTTATACACTCAACTTTTTGGCCGAGTGTAGTGCCTCCACTACCCTACCAGACGCGAGGTGCCTGGCAGGGTGCGTCCGCACCCTGCCTGTCGTACCCCTCTCTCTCTTCTATTTTTTTACTTCATTTTTTATTTTCATTATTTTTATTTTTTTGTTTATTTATTGTTTATTTATTGTTTATAAAATTTTATTATAAATTTTTTAGTGTCTACAAAAACTAATCACGTAATGCCTAAAAACCAATCACGAAATGCTTAAAAACGAATCTCGCAATACTTAAAAACCAATCTAACTAATTTCAATTCCTTAACTTTGAGATTCTATGCATAAACCAATGAACTCAAGAACCTAAAACATGTACTTTTTTTTTTTGCTAAGCCATGAAATTGTGCATTTCATAAAAGATAGGTTACAAAACTCCATAACCCTCCAAAGCAAAACAAAATAAATCCCTATCGGGGAGGGCCTTGCTCACTCCCCTTATGCAAAAATAAAATATACTCCCTTTACAAAATATTTCTTGAACAATTTCAATTCAAAATCTCATAAAAAAAAATCAAAATCTTCAGCAAATATGCTTAACAATCATCCCAATATCAGACACAACAAAATCATGAACCATTATAAAACTCATCAAACATACTTCAGCTATTTCTTTTCCCTAAACCCATCATCTTAACTAATCTGATCCAACTCATCAACAAAGGCATCTCCATCGTAGCACACATTTCGAAACAAGTCATCACCAGAAAACATCTAATTACCAAATTCATCACGTTGCCTGTAATCACCATAGAAGAGTAAAATCGTTGTTCATCGTCCTTGAGAACCCCAAGATCCACTATCTAAAAAAATAAAATAAAATAAGAAAGAACTAGATATCATCTCCGAATGGCAAGATAAACAGTATTTGACCAAAGAGAGAAATCGAAATTTAATTTTAAAATTTTTATCTTGATGGCGGGATAGAGAAAATGAAACCACTTTAACTTGTTTGAAATTGTTTAAAGGGTATTGTTGTCAAGTCATGTCAAAAATTAGCTAAAACTAGTTAAAATTATAAAAAAAATGATATTTTTGAATTGAGCTTATGAGGAAGGTTATTTTTCACAATTTCCTCAAAATATAACATAAGATATAACACATTTTCTTTGTAAAAAATAAGGGAAAAATAAATTTCACATTTTCTTACAATTTTTTATACGTGAAGAAATAATTCATTTCATCAGAGATCGCATTAAGGGAAATAGAGAAGTAGCAGAAACAAAACAAACCAAGGTAGCAGAGAGAATCCAAACACTAAATGCAGAAAAAACTAAATACAGAAAAAGCAATCGACTTAAGGGCATCAGATTTAGCAAGACCACGATGTAGCTGAGGAAGGCCGATTGCCACTTGTGCCGCGAGAATTCTTACTATATATAGTTGACAGTTCCAGAGAAAGAAGGCTTGGGAGGCATTTCAAGGAGCTCAACTTCACTTTCAAGCACCTTCAAGACTTTTCTTATTGAAGGACGATCTGTGGGCTTCATCTGTACGCACCATAAGGCTACTATTACCATTTTCCTCAGAATTTTGTTTTCAATTTCTGTCACATCTCCAAGCTCCATGATATCTCCTTCGTCTAATCGATCATAAATCCATGATGAAAAATAAATTTGACTTAAATGTTCGGTAAAGACATTCAAATTTTTTCTCCTTCCGATAATTTCCATTACCATCATTCCAAAACTATAAACATCGGCTTTATATGATATACCTCCGGTATTTTATAAAACAATTCAGCAGCCATATATCCTAGCGTACCTTGTGCTGCTGTGAGAGAAATAACATCATCATCCACTGAATACAATTTTACACAGCCAAAATTTGAAACTTTTGGAGTAAAATTCTTGTCTAGAAGTATGTTATGTGGCTTGATATCAAAATGTAAGATTTGCAATTCACAGCCTCTATATAATATTCAACACCTTGAGCCACTCCCAATGCAATCTTAAACATTTTTTGACAACTCAAAGTGTTATTTTCAATTGAAAATATAATTTTATCCAAGGACCCATTCTTCATGAATTCATATACAAGAGCTTGTTTTGATCCCTTCATGCAAAATCCAATAAGTCTTACCACATTAACATGATGAATCCTTCCAATAGTTGCAACTTCATTGATGAAATCTTAGCCATTAGCTTTTGATTTGCTTAACAATTTTATCGCAACAAGTTGACCACTTCAAAGTTTTTCTTTAAACATAGAATAATATCCTCCTTGACCTAATTTATTCTTGAAGCCATCCGTCATTCTTTTTATTTCAGAAAAAGAATATCTTATAGGCATTAAATTGTTTTGATTTTGAAGAAAATTCTCAATCTCGTCATCCATCGATAAATACCTCCTATTTAATTCGTGTATAACAAATACAATCAAGCAAGTTATCCCCAAAAATGTTCTTAATAATATAATTCCTGTTTCTCGAAAAAAAGAAAAAAGAGAGTACAAAACAAATATATAAATCAATTAGTTGGACAACAAGATTGTAGAATATGTGCATGCTAGTTACTAATTTAATTTGCGTATATGCTGCCAAATTTCACAAGCAAACTTCATAAAAAAATTTGAGATAAGGTTCAAATTTATCACCACCCGACCTAAGGTAATGGATCAAATTTACTATTTATTTTTTCAACAAGTGTAATATTTATCATTGTACATTTTCGTTCATTTTGTAACTTTTGATCACTTTTAACAAATTTAAAAGTATATTGACAAAATTGTATGCATTCAAGTATGGTGATAATTTGGTTCATCACCCAAAGTAAAATGATAAACTTGGACATAATTTTTATTTGGACCAAAAAACATTGTAGCAACATAAAAATACCTAACTGAAAAAAACCCAATGAATGTAGTTCAATATTATTCATGAATTATTTATAGTATATCGTCTCTTATTTAATAATTTTATCCTTTATTGGAATCTCTTTATACATACATATACTTTATATACAATACTCATACAAACTATATAAATTTGAGGGCTCAAGTTGCAAATTAATTAAGTTTTACACCTTTTTATAATTTCATATACTATTCGTACTCATCATTACATATAAAATTTCAAATCAATGTGATAATCCATATCATACATATACAACGTCAATGTCTCTAAAATAAAGAGAAAATAATTTTGGTGGATAAGGCAACCTAAAAGTTACGTGTAATTAATGACACCACCTACAGCAGAGAGAAAATAAAGAGAGGGAATATATTTTCTTTCAATGCGTTCGTGCCCACAACCTATTGTTCCACCTACCCACCACGTTATCAATGTTAATTCTGTAAAGCGACTTGATGAATCCAAGCACAACGAAAGGTTCAAGGCGGTAATGCACACGGATTCCATCGACTGCTATTGTAGTTCCTTTAGACATTTTTTGGAATGTCTCAACATATCTTTAATCTATTGCTATATTCATAGTAGTTACCATTTATATCGTAATATCAAACTCATTGAGGAAAATGTTGGTGATTTATTCTCTATAATCTGTTTTCTAAACCTTCTTATTGGACAGAAAGACACTTTGGAGAAAGCCTAGTAATCAATTTGTTTTTAAATTGACTTCAAAAAATTTCACGTTATCTTAGCTTGTGAGTTGTTTTTAACAAAATGTGTTTTCAAATTTGGAATTTAAATAATGCAGTCCAAGTGGGAGATTATTAGATTTTTTTTCAAAAAATAAAGGGTAGACTTAATTTATTTTACCTTTTTTTTTTATAAAAAATGGGTTAAGCTTATTTGATATTGATAAAGAGACAATATTATAATTCCTAATATGATCTAATAAAGAGGAGTAGACTCCAATATTAAATATGAGCTTAAGAGTATAGACCTGTGTAGAAAATCTTAAATTTTATAATGGGTAGGACTAAGGATTTATCATATAAAAGTAAAGCATAGGTTCTCTCTCTTTCTACACCAAAAATATTAAGTTTCTTATCCATTCAAAAGTTTTTAGATTAAAGGAGGAAGATTTTAGGGCATTGAATCTCAGCAATTAATTTAGTTAGTATTATTACCATTGTGAAATCATGTATCATGAATCAAATGCACTTTTATGTTCTAAATTCCGTTATGGTATATTCTGAGTTAATTAAATTAATTATACTTCAAGAAATAAAGAAATAAAGAAATTTAATAAAGGATATTGAATATGGAAGAAAACTACCTTGGTATTTCCATTTCACAATGATGTATTTATAGTACAAAGATGATAAAATAAGATAGTTATCAAAATTCTAATTGAAAGATAGGTTTCGAAATTCTAGTTTAGATAAAACATATCTCATCTATAGATTTAAATATATCATCCTTAATATCTATCTATGTCATCCTTTATACTTGTCTTTTGTTCTTAAATTGACCTTTATCTGCTTGTTGATTGAAGATTTAGCTTTATCTATATGTTGAGTTAACTATTGCTATTTGTAACTCCAATATGCCCTCGTAAGATGGTGGCACTATTAGTGACTCCAATATTGGATAGAAGGAACTAGAACCTTGCTTTGGTAGCGATTTAGTAAGTGCATATGCTAATTGATGTTCTATGGGAATATAATTGTCGTGAAGTTGCCCTTGTTTCACTTTTCCTTTTACAAAAAATTTCTATCGCAAATGTTTCATCCTCGTATGAAAGATTGAGTTTTTGCAAGTGTGAGTGGCACCTATGTTATCACAGTACATAGTGGGACAACTATGTAAGATTATCTGAGGTTCTTGAACGAGAGATTGAATCCATGTTGCTTTTGAAACAATAGGTGCAATAGCTTGACATCCAGTTTCTGTAGAGGACTTAGCTACTGTCTTTTGTTTCTTTGAACTTTAAGAGATTGAAGTGCTTCCAAGATATATGATAAAGGCAAAAATAAAGGTCCTATCTTTAGGATTTCCTGCCCAGTCAGAATCTGTGAAGACTTGCAAAGATGGAGTAGTTTCCTTTTTTAATGAATAAACTATAGAACAAGGTTCCTTTGAAGTATCTTAGTACTCTCTTCAATGCTTGATAATGTAGCATTGATTGTTTATGCATAAATTGAGAGAGTTTGTTAACAACAAAACAAATATCAAGTCTAGTAAGAACAAGGTACTAGAGAGAACAAACAATTTTCCTGAATTCCTCGTCGTTGGTTGCTGTAGAACTATCATGTAAACTAAGTGGAGCTATAATAGAGATTGGTGTATTTGATTCTTTTGCACCAGACATACCAACTATGATTAGAATATTTGAGATATATTTATGTTGAGATAGAAAAAGACCTTTTGGTGTAGGAAAAACTTCAATGCCAAGAAAGTAGCTTAAGAAACCAAGATCTTTGATTATAAATTGTGATAAATTTTGGTGTAGGATAAACTAAAAACACAAGAATTTACGTGATTCGATCTTTTGATGACCTACGTCTACGGGCACAGCAATAGAGAAAAATTCATTAAGAGAACAATAAGGAGATTACAAAAACAATCTCAAACTCACAACCCTTATCCCATATACACCCAAATCACTCTCTCTAAATCTAGGTGATGATTATTCTTTAACCCTATAGGGTTCTTTTATAGTATAATAATCTTTATCGTACTATAATTAAGAATTGTTATTCTAATCTAACTAGATTTAAAGACTATTAAATAAGGTATATTAGTTTAATTAGAATTAAACAATCCTAATTAAATCACAATTCAAGACTACCCTAACAATTGTCAAAGCTATATCGGCCAAAACATGATTGCATGGACACCCACCGGTAAGTTCTCTATTCTTAAGAAAAAACGATGCAATGCTGACAACAACCTAGAAAAAGAATCACCTAATTAAACAAGGGAATTTTTGCAGAGCTAAAGCCTGTAATTTCTAGAAAGAATACCAACACACTGTAACACCCCGTACTGTCGTTTAACCATCAATAAGACCCTATCGATTAAACAAAGAGTCACTTGATGTAAATTAAGGGTCAAAAAGCGGTTACGAGTGAAAAGAATATTTTAAAATAAAATATTATTTTCTGTATAAAATAATATTAAAATATTAATATTTTATCTATTATTGAAATTAGTCATGAAAAATGATAATATGATTGATCTAAGTTGGGGAGAAGAAATAAGAAAGAATTTCAAAGAAAAACAATGATAATTTTGTCTGCGTGATTTTATTAAATCGAGTTAGCGCGAGTAAGTAAATATTTAAAATATTATGGTGACACCGCGTTGAATCGCAATTTCGATATTCTGATTGTACGAGTGTAAAGGAAGAGAGATAGATGGAAATTAAAATTTTTAAATGCATCGAAAAGATCAAATTTTAAAATACGGAAGTTGAAAGGTTGTGTAGTAAATAAAATGAAATTGAGGACTCACATGTAAATTTTAATAATTAAAGGAAATAAAATAAATACTAGCAACAATAAAAAAAATTATTATAAAAGATCACATGGGCAGCTGCCCATGTGTGGGATAAGGAGGCCAAAATGTAATATTTTTTTAAGTTAAATGATGGTAGGGGCCGACTTAAGAACACAAGGGAGAGAAAACAAAAAAAAAAAAGGGGCCGGTCAAGTGATATAGAAGAGATGAAAGAGAGAAAGGCAAAGAAAAGTCAAAGCCATTTAAAGGAGTAGTAGCCAGATTTTAGGGAGAAAGAAAGAAGAAGAAAGGAAAAACGAGTGGGGGAACATTGACAATAAACTTGTCATTGACGGCCCCACCATGAAGCCATATCAAATACAACTTTTCTTTGTCTCTTTCATTTTATCCTTAGCCATTTTGGGAGAAAAAGAGAAAGGGAGAAAGAGCCGAAATGTGAGAGAGAAAGGAGGAAGTGTCACGGGTTGAAGGGAGAGTTTCTTGGGTGGTTGTAGCAGGTCTTGAGGGGAGAAACAAAGCAAAGAGGAAGCCATTTATGGAGCTAAATAAAAAAGGGAAAGAAGCTGATTTTTGAGAGGAAAGAGAAACCTTGTGCTGCTAGATTTTTGGGAAGGAAAAGAGAGGAAGCTGGGTTGTTATGGTGACCAGCGGTGAGAGTGAAAGTAGAGAGCTTGCTGCCGGCGTTGGGAGTGAAAGAGGAAGGAGGAAGGATGAAGGCTGTAGCAAAAAGGGTGAGAAAGAGATCGGGTGAAGGAAAGGTAATGGGGGCATAAAAGGAAAAATATATATAATAAAATAAAATAATATATATATGTATAGTGGGTTTCAATATTTAAGAGAAATGAGTAAAGGTGGTACATTGTGGTGGCAGGCCGAAGGAAATAACGAGCGACCAGTAAGAAGGAATAAGTAGATACATTTTTGAATTAATAGCGACGTAACACCCCGCTATTGTGAGGTGAGTAGGGGGTGTCAATTTTAAAATTCTCATAATAGTATAAAAGTATGTATATTTTATTTTAGATGCAAAATTGTGGATAACATGTGCTGGTAGAAATTTTAGGAAATTGTGAATGTAAATTATTTTCAAAAATTGTTTTGAATATATATATATATGTATAAATTATATGTAAAGTGTTTTCAAAATGGGAAAACAAGCCATTCGTACTGTTTTACCCTAAAATCTGTGCCTTATATTTGTGCAATGTGCATCCATGTTTATATTGCTTATCCACCATGCAAATTATTGTTTTGAAATTCATGCATAAATTCATTTTGAGAAAATGATAGATTTTATCATACCCTATGTTGAATGCTTTGGAAATAATTTTGAGACGAGTTTTTAAGGACATAAAATGATTTCAAAAAAAAAAAAGGCTTTACAAACCGAGGGCATCGAGAGTAGGCCGAATGTCAGATCGGTTAAGTGTGACCCTCGTGCACGAGTGAGCTCTAGCTAGAGAACCTTTGGGTCGCCAACGGGCAGTTAGGCGTGGTGGGGACCACGCCTGTGATGTATGTATGCGTGGCTAGCCCACCAATGATTTACACGGTTGCGACCGCCGGATATCTCCGATGTCGGCCAACATCATGAGACTGCCATGGCATGTGGGATCCGGTGGAGTGAGGCTCCAAAATGTTATTACGTGGTAATGGGACCACGGGTTTATTTTCATTTCCTACTCGAGAGTGGCATCTCTGGGTTTTCAAATTTATATTTCTTTGCATGGTGAAAGTGGAATTTAATGGTTTTTCTGCAGCTCTCTTATTTTTACGGTGAAATGAATTTTAACTCCTCGAGTGCAAGACAATTTGTGATTTACATATGAGTTTGATTAACATTTGATTTCATGGGAGCTTGCTGAATATATTGGTTTGATTTGAGAAAAATGTCAATTGATCTTAATGACGGAATTTTCTTTATGTAAAAAATTATTTTAATTCAATATTTCAAATGATTGACTTGAATAAGGTTATTGATCTGTTTTGTAGTGAAAATTTTTGTCTACCTTGGTTAATTTACCAATTGAAGTGTTTATAATGCGTAAGAAATTCTCAGTATTTCATATAAGGCACAAACATCCGTTTGAAATAAATTGTTTTTATAATCTTGCATTTTTAATATCAACTGATCTGTTGTTTGCTTGTTTCACATCTACGCCCTACTCACGGAGCCGATGATCACTGAGTCTGTGAGACTCACACCCCTTTTTATTTTCCTTTTTGCAGACAGTGATCAGCCTAGTGAGTAATCATCGGAACGTATGGTCCACCGCAAATAGGTAAAGGCATCTCATAGCATTTTATCCCGAGTCACTCCACTGTTAGAGGTTGAGTTGTAGTACTCTGGTTTTACTATGTAAACAAATATTAGTTTTGATATAAACGAAGATTTGGGATTTTTGAACTCAATGTATTTAATTGTGATGTCATGACTTAAAGTCAAAATTTAATGGCTATGCTTATTATTGAATTCATGTTATAAATATATATGGATCAAACATTAATACAGTTTAGTATAACTGTACAATGAGTTATTGAGAAATTTCTTTTAGGCTTGTTCGGGACTTGACGGGATCTCCCGGAGGTCTCGGACGCCGGTAGCGACCAATGAGGGGTCGTTACACGCACGTACTAATTTTGTACCGTAACCATAAACCACCTTGTTTTTTTTTTTTCAAAACAGGGATTTAGTGCCTTTTGATCATGATAATCAGGTAAAGATGTTTCAATTTTTTAGGGTAAAATTCACTTTTTAAAAAAACTTTTTTATCATAATTATACATGAATCTATTAATTTTTAAAATGAAAACTCCACCCTAAAAGAATATTTTCTTTGGACACATAAGTTTTCCATTAATTTGATGACGTAATGATATTTTTACGATAATTTTACTAGTCATTAATTTTAAAAATTATCACTATATAAAACACAATTTCTCTCTACCCAACATTCTCTCTCCGTCTCTCACTAAATTTTCTCCGACATAGATGGCAATGACAACAAACGTTCTTAGAATGAATCCGATTACAGGAACACCAAATCTAGATAGAAAATGCCAGATTTGGCATTCTTGCAATGCGGATGAGTGTTGAAGGAGCTCCCCGGTGTCAAGGAATGTTAGATTTGGCATTCCCTAACTAGATCTAGCCACGAAAGAGATAGATCCGATGTTCCCAAGGTCGAATCTAATGAGGGAATGCCAGATCAAACATTCTCGCAATATTGACGAGCGTTGGCAAGGCTCCTACTACTGAGGAACGAGGATCTAGCGTTCTTCAGCTAAATTTGACTATGAAAGTGACAAGCATTGGAAGGGCTCCCTAGCCAAATATAGTGTTCTTGTGACACCAAGGAGCCTTGGCAAGTCCAAGATGGTGCTAGGGTAAGGAGCGACATCTATTGCGTGAGAGAAAGAAAAAGAGTGAAAAAAGAAGAACATTTTAAACATTTCACATTTAGATATTAACATCGTTTACAAGTTTGGGACAAAGTGATCAATTTGAAAACTAATGGACCTATATGTAGTTATGACCAAAAGTTAAGGGGATCAATGTATTTTGCTCCAAAAAAGTTGTATCGCGTCTTGTTGAAAAACAAGTTGTCATATTAAAAAATTGTTGCAATCATCTCTTAAGGCCTCCGCAAACAGTAGAGAATATCTTTCCAGTAAAGTTCTTGAACATTTTTTTACAAAATCATTAGGAAATGAGACAAAGTTTTGCGATTCATCAACAAAATCATCTGGCAAAGACTTTTTTAGAATTTTTTATGAGATTTTATGTCACAACCCGGAATTCCCATTGAGCCTGTGACAACTACCGCGATGTCTCGATAGGCATTCATACCCCGAATACTGATCGAAACATCGCAAGGCTTTCGTACCAGTTTTCTTATTTCCCCCGTGAGTAATCATTCCACAAATCATATTTTAAGAGGAGTATTTTATTTTTATTTTTTAAAAAACAATAGAAAAACGATTTACACCTCACAGGGGCACTTTTTTTTTTTTTGCCAAGACTTCCGAAAATTGATCAAATTATAAATATTCAATAAAAATATTCTATTTTCTTGAAAGGTAATATTTATAGAAATAACAGTAAATAGTTTTATAACGTGAAAACAAAGTAAATTTACATATAGTGTAATACAGTAAGTCAAAACATGAACTTAAATTACAAAGACACGTGAGCTCACAAATTAACAAAAGTAGTAAAGACAGTGAACCTACTGCTGGTGAGGTTGCAGAGCCAACTGTGGTCCACGACTAACTCAGTTATCTACACATTATGTAACTACCCCTCCTCAGTCACTACCGGCGTCCAAGACCTCTGGGAGATCCCGCCAAGTCTCGAACAAGCCTAAAAGAAATTTCTCTATAACTCATTGTACATTTTTACTAATCTGTACTAATATTTGAACCATATATATAATTTTATAAATTAAAATTTCATAAGAAGTATAGCCATTAAATTTTGACTTTAAGTCATGATATCACAATTAAATACATTGAGTTCAAGAATCTAAAATTTATGTTTTTATCAAAACTAATATTTGTTTACATAGTAAAATCAAAGTACTACAACTCAATCTCTAA
>NC_030856.1:8040713-8048683 GCF_000208745.1 Theobroma cacao
GGACTTTAAAATTCTTAATTTCATTGTAAATTCTCTATTTGATCTAGTTCGAGGCTTAAATCAACTTTATTGTACCTCTAGGTACAATACCGACTTTTGTAAATTTTTCAAGACTCTCTTAGCATGTAAACATGCTATCCACCACATGTATGTCATCACAAATATTTCTGTAGAGTCGGGCTTGTCATCTTCTCCCCCACTTGGATCAACCATATGATCCTCCTTCTTGATTGACTTCGACATCCGGCTAAATATTAATATTTTAATATTATTTTATTAATAAAATATTATTTTATTCTAAAAATTTTATCTTGTCTCTTTGGTACCCAAAATACCTTATTATGCCTCACTTGACTTCCAAATCGCCTTTTATCTCACAAATTCTCCTCCGATAAAATTATTATTATTTTCTCGCTTACGAAATATTTTATCATAAACTACTCCTTTCGTCTTTTATCACTTCTAAACATTTTAATTGACCTCAATTTGCATTCGATCAACTTTATTTATCACCATATCAAAGTATGGGGTATTTCACTTTACATATACTTTATACATATATATATTCAAATCAATTTCTAAACATAATTTGCAACCACAATATCCTAAAATTGTTACCAGCACATACTATTCACAATTTTCGCGTTTAAAATAGTTATACGTATAGGTATATATATTTACGAAAATTTTAAAATTGGCACCCCCTACTCACCTCAAAATAGCAGGATGTTACGTCGCTATTAATTCAAAGACATATCGAGCTACTCCTTCTTACCAGTAGTTCGTTATTTCCTTCAGCCTTTCACCACAGTGCACTATTTATTTATTTCTCCTAAATATTAAAACCCACTTAATTAATATATCTATTTTTTATTCTAACATCATTATTATATATATTTTTATTATTTTCTTACCTTTCTTTCTCGTTTCTTCCTCTCTCTTCTACTCGTTTTTCTCTTCCTTTCTTCTCCCTCCTTTCATGCACCAATCGACTACACTTTCTTCCTCTCTTTCTCTCACCGTCGGTAGCTCTCAACCTTCACTATTGGTGGCTTGAAGTCTCCTCTCCACTTCCACTGTTGGTCAGCTCTAGATCAGTCCAAATAACTCAAATTTTCTCTCTTTTTATTCAGCCATTTTGTCACCAAAAACCAAGCTCTCTCGCTCTCTTTTTCTGTCAACCACCACAACCCAACTCTTTCTCTTTTTCTTTCCTCAAAATCCAGCAGCAACTTAGCTTTCTTTTCCCTTAACATTTGTAGCAAAAATCTCCTCTTTTGACTCCTCTAAGTGGCAGCACAAATCTCTCTTTCCCAGCTCACACTTGCTCTCTTTTTTCTTCCTCCTTTCTTTCTCTGCTTCTCTCGTTTTTGGCCGGCCTTCTCTCTCTTTTTATTGCTCTCCATTTGCTGCTGTTAAGAAGGAAGAAGGAAGAATGATTTTCACATGGAAGGGAGAAAAGAATGGACATGACAACTTTTGTCCTTATCTCCCTTCTTTCATTCAATCATTCTTTCTTTTTTTGTTACTCTTTGCCGACCCCTACCATCATTCACCATAAAAAAGAGATAGTTTTTATTATTTTACTATTACTTTGACTTTTAATAAGTCACATGCAGCCATCCATTCTTATCTTCTCTCTTTTCATCTTTGTTTCTTCTTTTCATTATTCTATTCTTTCCTCTTTTAAATGGCCGGCACCCCACTCTTTTATATCTTCCATTGCTTGTTCAATTACTTCACACAAATAATTTGCTTGACTTTCCTTTTTGCTTAGTTGACCGGCCTTTTCAACATTTGTCTTCATCATCACTTTAATTTCAATTCCAATTCCTTTTGTTCATCAAATGGTCGGCCCCTACTACCCAATTCATTACTTAAAAAAAATATTCTTACAATTATTATATATATATTTTTATCTCATAGTTTAATTATTTTATTTCCTCAAAATAATAAAGTTTACATATAAACTCTCCCCCACTTAAATTAAACATATGCCCATTTTTCAGACTAATTCTCGTAATTGATAATATTTTATTTTTAAAATATTCTTTTCGTCCGTAATCGCTCTTCGACACCTAAATTTACACCAATTGTCCCTTTGTCTTATTGATAGGTCTTATTGATGATTAAACGAGGATACGGGGTGTTACACACTACTTAGGGCTTATAATTGGTGAAAAGGAGGGTGGTGAGATTAAATAATCCCAGTAAGTAAACAGACACCATCTAAACTATCTAAAGTCGAGTAAAGGGAGACAATTAAAAACAATTCATTTCAATAAATTTTTCACAACACGAATATTCATTTCAACCAAATAATCAATATGGCTCGTGGATTTCTCAAAACTTGGCTCATGCCAAACCTTGTACTCGGGGACACCTGGACCAGGGGTATCCAATCGAGTCCGCCAAAGCTGTTAAAAATTCATATTTCGCATAAAACACATTTTTCGTTGAACATCACAGCCGTTCCTTGGCATTGGCTGAGTCTCACTCTCACGAGGTGGTCCAAGTGAAGTGCACTCAAAAAGCCCACCTTAGGAGATACCCTACGCGCCTCTACGACCAAGGTGAGAATATAAAGGAGTTTACCGTACCCCTCTAATAGGCTGGTACACGAAACCCCGCCACTGCAGTAGCTAATCTTTTATCTACCACCTGATTTATAAAATCTTTTTCTGCATGATATGGTAATTTATCGCAACCTAGCCTCTCAAGGCTGAATACATAATACAAATAATTCTAACACCAAAAATCAGTTTAGCCATTCATGCTCATATATTGTCATAAGCCATTCAATTTAAAACCATAAATTTACAACACAAGCAGGCAGTCTCCAATTACTCTATTTTCAAAACCAGTATTCGATTTTCTAAAAAATTTATAAAATTATTTTATAAAATCGTAATTTCTCCTAAAACATAGCAATTTACTATTTAAACTCATTTTTTTTATAAAATCACACAATTGTATAAAACTACTATAGATAATTAAGACGATAATAAGTTTACTCACAGTTCTAAGAGTCGATGTACTCTTAATCTCAATCTTCAAGCACAATCTCTGTACTTTTATCAGTGTAATTTGCTCACCACTTATCCACAATGTACAATACATAATTCACCACATTAATGCTTGACCATTATAAAATCAATTCAAGCTCGGTGTATATGCATGATTTGAAGTGCAAAATGTCTAAATTTTGCCTAAACGCGATGTTAGCCTATTTCGGTCTTTTACCCGATAAATCGATATACGCGTTCGTTTAAACTCCAAATTAATTTTTTTCAGTTTCTATACCTCAATTGCACCCAAATTGACTTAATGTCCCTCAATGTGGTGCAAATTATCAGTCCCGACAGCAAATTACGAAAATACCCCCAGTGGGTAAAAATTCATATTTTTACTTCAAAAATTCTCATTATTTTTCTAGGCTCATAATTCATCATTATTCATCATAATTCCTCAATTAAACATCAGGATCAACAGCCAATATTTTCCTAAAAAATTCGGCCAATAATGGTAATGGAGGAAAATGAATTCTTTTCTTGTTGTTTTGTTCCTAAATATGTCAAACTAACTAAAAACACTAACATAACTTTAAATCAAATTAATCTAACTTCATTCTCTCTCCATACCCATTTGGGCAGCCATGAATTCACCATGAAAACATGAAATCTAACCATGGAAAATAAGGAGAAAAGCATGGGAAAAGTAGGTCACAAGTCAAAATCAAAAAATTTTACCTTTGATTTCTTGATTCCTTGAAATCCACCAATTTTCCTTTAATTTTCCCACCTAGGTTTCTTGTTTTTTTTCCTTTCCTCCTTTTGTTCTTCCTTTTTCTTTGTTTGGCCGGCCATATGAAAGAGAATTTTCTGATCTTATGTTTATTTTAAAGTTAAATAATTAATAAATATAAACTTGACATATGTCACCTTATTATTGGTCCATGTGTCATTTCTTAACTATTAAGCTTTCTCTCTCCACCACACATTATTCAAGGGTCAAAAATGATGATGGGTGAAGACCTTGTGCTGGAAAAATGCTCTGGGGGTGCAAAATTACCATTTTGCCCCCGGGGTGGTAAAATTACATTTTTGCCCCAAAAATTGAAAAATTGCCCATAGACATATTTTTCATCCCTTATACTCATACCATTCTCCAATTTGTCAAATGTGATCTAAATTCTCTTAAAATCTCAAATTTTATCTGAGAGTGGAAAAATTACGATTTTGCCCCTACACTCCAAAAATCACCGAAATTAAACTTTTTCACTTCTAAACCTCAAATCATACTCCAATAAGTCAAGTGGGGCCAAAAAAATCTTTTCTAAAATTCTCATTTTGTCCCCAGATGGCAAATGACCATTTTGGCCCTAGATAGTGAAAATTTCGATTTGACTCCAACTTGCTCCTCGAACTCCGAATTACTATTTTGAGTCATCCATGAATTGTGAAACTCTTAATTTCACTTTAAAATTCCTATTTGAACTAGTTCGAGGCTTAATCGACTTAATGGTACCATTAGGGGCAATATTGTCTTTTAACGATTCCTCGAACTTCCTATATATGCAAATATTCTATTGAGTATGTAAATGACGTCGTAATTATTTTATAGAATAGGGTTTGACATTTTACCAAATTAAAGACGGACGAAAGCAACCAAAATGCAAAACCATTTTCTTCCCTATAGTTCTTTTTCACCTTCTTCTTTCTTTTTTTTCCGCTTTCTCTTTCTTTCAATTTTGCACCGAATTTGAAAAAATTGGAACATTTTGTTTATTTCAAGAGGGATGGAAAATCTTGAAACATTCCTTTCCTTTCCTCTATTTAAATTCTTTTTATTATTAAAATTTTTGAAAAGGAAGATGAGTAAACCAAAAACATCGTTTTGAATGTTTAAAAGGCATGAGAGAGCTGGATGGGCAGTGTTTTGGATGGCATGAGAGAGAAATCTAAAGCATTTAATTTGTCTTAAAGAGTTTTAAGAGTATTTTTGTCATATCATAACAAAAGTTGAGTAAGAACAGTTAACTTTATATTCAAGATTATTTTTTAAATAAGCTTATGAGGTTGGCTATTTTTCACAATTTACTCTATTTTTAAATTTCATATTTTGACTGCCTTGTATGGTATTGCATCTGTATGCTATATCTGGAGATGTTGACTATGTGCAAGCAAGGGAGTTACCTTGCCCTATTTTGAGTTTTTCTGGAGTCTATATTTTTAGTAGCCCTGCGTGGAATTTTCCTTTGTTGCTATTCTGGTGGGAGCACATTACACAAGAAGGGAGGTTATTTTTGCTTTGCCATTATTAGAACTTTTCTGTCCTGCAGAGTCTCAAGCTGTTAATGTCTGTTATGGTGTTGTGTTGCTGCTTCATTTAAATTTCTGAGGAATGATGTTATGTATTTGTAGTCATGTGTATGAACTGAGTATTTGTGCAAGGTGGTCAAATCCCTTTGTCTTTTCTCATGGTCTGGCTCTTTGCCGATGACCAATTTCATGTACCAATTCTTAAATACATAATACAACTTACTTTTGGCTGAGAAAAAAAAAAAATTCTTTACTTGCTTTTGTGTAGCATGCAAATTTTTTTCAAACTATTCAACATCTTCATTTTTTTTTTGTTTGTCTTACTTCAAGCCATGTATATATGTAACCAATCCACATGATGCTTACAGACATTAGACATACACACACACACACACACACATATAGCTTACAGACATATATGACAATAAGAGAAACATGCTGGGAGATATCATCCCCAAACTTTGTGACTACTGCACTTGTCCAATGCTTTATCTGAGTTTACATAGAGTGGAAAAAGAAAAAATGCCTTCTTTATATAAATTTCATGGAAACTGGAAACCCTATTTGTGGTCTTTTATTAATTAAAATTTTTTAACTTCTTGTAAGAACGTGACTTTGATTTTCTTCAATCTGGCAACAACTTGTTTCATATCAATCCTCTTCTCTGGTAACTCCATTGAACATTCCAGCGCCAATTGCAAAATGGATAACACACACTCATTCGCTGCTAAGCTTTCACTTTTTCCGTTATTCAGCAAATTAGTGTCTACAACATGAACTACTGCATATGGTAATGACTCTTCCACCCAACACTTCAAGCTCGTCTCTTCCACAAACATTTCATCCGTGGGCTTCTTTCTTGTGAAGGTTTCCATAAGAAGAATACCAAAACTATACACATCACCTTCTGTAGAATTATAATCCCTTCTGATCCATATTCTGTTTTGAAAATTAATTTGAATTCATCATAAAAAATATTCATTGTTTTTGCAAGATAATGAAAAAAATACTTAAAATTTAGTGATGAATCTAAAGACAACATATACGCATGCATGTTCATGTAAACATATAAGAGGAGAAATATAAATCATCTAAGAGTGAGAATAAAATAAAACCATCACCTGGTGACATATATCCGATAGTTCCTAGCGTCATGGTTTGAATTAAATCCTCTTCTCCTAAGAGTTTTGCAATGCCAAAATCACCCAAATGGGCAATCATATCTTTATCTAGGAGGACATTGTTAGGCTTTAAATCGCAATGAACTACAGGAGGGGTATGACCATGATGGAGATACTCCAATGCGGATGCGATGTCTATCATTATATTCAACCTTTGTGAAATATCCAGAAAAAGGTTGTGAGAATAGAGCCAGTTCTCCAAGTTTCCATTAGGCATGAACTCAAGTACCAAGGCTTTAAAATCAATATTAGAGCAACTACTGATGATTTTGACCAAATTCCGATGGCGGATGTTGCGAAGGACCTCACACTCAACATCAAAGCTTTTAAGAGCTCTATCAAGAGTTACATTGAAGACTTTTACTGCAATGCTCATACCATTTGAGAGAGTCCCTTGGTATACTGACCCAAAACTCCCTACTCCAAGTAAATTGCTTTCAGAAAATCCATCTGTAGCTTGATCCAGCTCATGATAAGAAATTCTTCTCCATTCAGCTAATACTAGCAAATTTTCTTCAGTTGGCACTGCAGCTTTCCGATTTCGACGTCGTAAAAAAGTTATAACCATGGCCAATATCAATATTATTGAGCCAATTGCTGGTAGAATATATTTTAAAAGCTCAGTACCCATCTTGGACCTTCTAGAGGGATTCGTTTTGCAAGGTGGGACTTGCAATCGAGGTGAACCACACAAGGCTTTATTCCCCATAAATGATTGAATTGAGTAGTTGCCAAATGATCCTCCACTAGGAATTTCCCCTTCTAGTCTATTGAAAGAGACATTGAAATATTTGAGATAGGAAAGTTGCTCCAAGGACTTGGGGATCATTCCTGAGAGATTATTTCTTGACAAATCCAAGAATTCCAAACTTATTAACTCACTTACAGACTCAGGAATAGAACCCTGTAAGACATTACCAGAAAAGGAGACATGAGTTAAGTCTTTGAGATCACCAATGCTGCTTGGGATAGAACCTGAGAACTGATTATCTGACAAATTTAAATTGGTCACGACCTTCCACTTTCCAATATCTGGGAGAGAGCCGCTTAGAGAATTTGAAGACAATTCTAGGAACAAGATACCATCAAGTCTTGTCAAGGTTGACGGTATTGAGGTAAAATTATTGGAGTCTAAGAAAAGATTTCTTAGAGAAACGACATCACCTAAGCATGATGGAATCGGTCCAAATAGTTTGTTACCTGCGAGAGACAAGTACGCCAACTTCTCCAGATGACATAACTCAAATGGAATGGATCCTTCAAGCCTATTGTTTCCAAGATCGACATTTTGCAAATCTCTCAATCTTCCGATTGTAGTAGGTATTTTTCCAGTCAAGTCATTGTGGTCAAGACCCAACCATAACAACCTGGTTAAGTTACCAATTTCTCTTGGGATGCTGCCCTTAATGTTGCAAAGAGAAGCATAGAAAAGGGTTAGAGAAGCAGATAAATTTCCAAGAGCAGCTGG